>NC_135334.1:73092878-73392878 GCF_023851605.1 Tamandua tetradactyla | reverse complement strand
GAGAATGAGCATGTAAACTGATGTAGGGAGTTGTGTATGGAGAAGACATAGGGCACCGACTTCCCCTTTTCCCCACAGGATGTCCACCTCTCTGAGGTCAATGCTGTTCATTTTGGTCCTAACAGCAACCTCCTGGCTACCGGGGGGGCTGACCGCTTTATCCACCTCTGGACTATCGTGGGAGGTAAGGATCCCTCCCCTGTAGGCCAACCTAGGGTTTTCTCTCCAGACCTTTCCCTCAGTTTATTCCTTGGTGGGCAAAGGTCTTAGATCTCATTGTGGCTCCCCACCTGGAACATTCCTGTGGGCAGTGGCTAAGGTCGCTGCGACTCTGGGCTCACTGCTCTGAAGAAGGGACCAGACTGCAGGGTGGGGAGGGCTGAGCTCAGATGCTGGTTCATGTGGGCGGAGGTGGGGGGACCCTGTTGTGAGTGGAGAGACCCTTGAGGATCAAGCCCCTGCAATTCACCAGATCATCTCTAGCATCATTTGAACTCCTGGAACCCAATTAAGAGGCAGATTTAACTATTTACCTTGGACCAGGCTCTGTGCTCTGTAGAAGAGGGTATATTGGGGAGCCATGACCACCTCCTAGAGGCTTACTGGAGGAGGTAGGTCTCTAACTGGCCTGGCTGTGGTTTGCTGTGTGACCTAGGGACATTCCTTTCTCCTCTCTGGTCCTCTTTAATCCTGTTAAATGACCAGCCACCTTCTGGGACTCCTTGCTGGGCATTAGGGGAGGTATAGACTCCAGCCTAGGCTCCCAGACTATTCTGTTTGTCCTCTAACTTTGGAGAGGAAAGTGTTCCTATTCTCAGACCCCAGTTTCTGTATTTCATGAAGTTAGTGACCTCATTTCACTTGTCCCTTTCTCTGGTCCCCTCAGGTCGCCTGGAGGCCAGCCAGACCCTTGAGGGAGCAGGTGGCAGCATCACCAGCGTGGATTTTGACCCCTCGGTGAGGGTGCTTTGCCCAAAGGCATGGCCTAGTCTCTCCTCAGCCCCAGTCTCCACCTTGCTGGGAGCAGACAGTCTTTCGGGGCAGGTGGAGGCTCTGAGACCTGAGAGAACATCATGGGGATAGTTGAATTGGGCCTTTGGACTCTACTACACCATCTTTCTCCCTGGGCCTAGAGACTCTTCTGTCTGGCTTCTTGGTGGTCTGCGAGTGTGAGAAGCTGTGAGGCAGCCCCTACCCCAGTGTTCTGGCCTCAGGGCTCTTGCTGCTGGCAGGCCAGGCCCAGGATTTCTCCTTTCCCTCCGTCTCTCCAGGGCTCCCAAGTGTTGGCAGCCACTTACAACAAAGCCGCCCAGCTCTGGAAGGTGGGGGAGGCACAGTCCAAGGTGAGGCCTGAATAGGGAGCCAGCCTGGGACATCAGGGGTCATGCTTTAGTATCAGGGGTGTGCTCTGGGGTCTTGACCATGCCCTTGAGTCACATCTGGGATTGGGTGTGTGTGCAGGAGACACTGTCTGGACACTCGGACAAGGTGACAGCTGCCAAATTCAAGCTAACAAGGCACCAGGCGGTGACTGGGAGCCGAGACCGGACAGTGAAGGAGTGGGACCTTGGCCGTGCCTACTGTGAGGCCCAGCACCCACCTCCCACTCCCCACCCATTGGGACCCCCCAAGCCTGGACATGAGGGACCTCAGCCTGATCTCTGGGAGTGATTCTGAGATTCACAGGCATTTAGGGTAAAAGGTCCCAAGGCCCTCCTTCTTTATCCCCCATCAATACTTTCTGCCTGGTTTCTTAGATTTCTCAGGCTTTGGGTGGGTGACTAAGAGGTGGAGCAAGCCCTGAGCTGGGAAGCAAGAGGCCTAGATTCTTGTCTTGATAGGACACTGTCCCTTCTGGGCCCCAGTTTCCCCATATGTCCAGTGGGCTTTCTTCCAGCAGCCTTCAGTGAGGCTCTGGTGCTCTGCTCCTTGGTCCCTAGGCTCTAGGACCATCAACGTCCTCTCCTACTGTAACGATGTGGTGTGTGGAGACCATGTCATCATTAGTGGCCACAATGACCAGAAGATCCGGTTCTGGGACAGCAGGTGACAGGTGGCAGGCTGCAGGAGGTGGAAGCATAGGGACAGTGCTTTTGCATCGTCTTTATCTTCTGTGGCTCTGGTATGAGGAGCCGCTGAGGGTACCTTGAAGAGGAGGTAACACTGGGAGCTGCCACTGCCAGCTGGGAGCCTCTCTATGCTGGGTGTCACACCTTGGGGACTTAGCTGACTGAGGTGCTTTGCCATCTTCTTAGTGGCTTTTGGTCCAACTGTGGGACTCTGCCTTGGCCTTGCCAACCAGGCTAGAGAAGTACCTTTCTCCATTTAGTTAGCCATTTTTTAAAAGAAGGACATTTTTTTAATTGTTGGCTTTTTTTTTTTTTTTTTTTAAACATAAGAGCTCAACCTTGGGCTTGAGTGTTTTCTAAAAGCAAACACTGGAACCAGTGCTGGGCCTGCCTCAGACTCTTATTGGTCTTCTTGATTGCTATTTGCAACCCTTCCTTTTTCTCTTAAAAACAGACTTTTTTTTCCAGTGCTTTCCTTCCTATGCTACTTTGCTTATTTTAGTGATCCAAGGGTTTCAGGGGCTCCAGCTCTCAATTCAGAGGCTGCCTAAGTTCCAACTTGGAGGGGCTGGCTGCAGTGGGTGAAGGGAGGGCAGGCATGGTATCCTTGAGCCCAGCATTCCAAGGTCCTGGCCTTTGGGTTTTGTTAGCTGGAAAGCTCCCCCACCCAGCCCTGACATGACAGGAGTTGACTGAGTGGGCCCTTCCCCATCCCCATCCCTGTCCCTGCTCTACAGGGGGCCCCACTGCACCCAGGTCATTCCTGTGCAGGGCCGGGTCACCTCCCTGAACCTCAGCCACGACCAGTTACATCTGCTCAGCTGTTCCCGTGATGACACACTCAAGGTCATTGACCTGCGTGTCAGCAACATCCGCCAGGTGTTCAGGTACCAGCCTCATGCCTGCTGACCCTTTGGCCATGGCAGCAGCCTCTGGGTCTCTCTGTCCCTGTTAAAGGCTTTCCAGGGCCTTGTCAGCTGAGGGTCTCCTCTGGAGGCCACTGAGGTACCCAACACTTGACACAGAGGAAGCTTTGATGCTCCTGACTGGGGTGGGTAGGGATTGGGGGTTATCTCCATTTTGATCCAGGACCCTGTCTGTCTTCAGGGCTGATGGCTTCAAGTGTGGTTCTGATTGGACCAAAGCTGTGTTCAGGTAAGAACATAGGGCTATTGCCTGGCATGCCCCAACCAACTGTGTATGTGTTGGTGACCCCTTTTTCTCCCTTGCTCTACCATGGCCACTCCAGCCCGGACAGAAGCTATGCACTGGCAGGTTCCAGTGATGGAACCCTTTACATCTGGGATGTAGACACTGGGAAACTGGAGAGCAGCCTTCGGGGGCCCCACTGGTGAGCCTGACTACCACCCACCCACCACTCACCCACCTGCCTGCCCTAGCACTATGGCTAGTGCTACTGTGGCCCCAGTCATGTTAAGCCAGTTGTAGGTTCTGACATGCTTGGGATCCTGTTCCCACACTGTCTACTCCACCAGAGCCCTTCACAATTCACAAAGTGCCTTCCCCTGTGCATGCACTTGGCCCCTTCTCACCTAGCTCTGGGAACCCATTTTACAGATGAGGAGATGGCTCAGAGATGGGCCTCAAACTGCCCATGTCCAATAGTGATGGGGAGAGCCAGGTTGCAGGCCCAGCACTTGACACCATCTGAAGCTCTGCCTTTTTCTCCTCAGCACTGCTGTCAATGCTGTGGCCTGGTGCTACTCTGGGAGCCACGTGGTGAGCGTAGACCAGGGCAGGAAGGCTGTGCTCTGGCACTAGGGCCGGGACTCACCTGTCTGGGCTAGAGCTCCAGTCCTCAGCCAAGGACAGCTTCCCAGTGCTCCACAGGCTGGGCATTGGGGGCAGAGGGAGTGGGGGTGGCCTCAGGGGACTTAGTAGGGAGGAGAGAGGCCTGATAGGACTTGGCCTGTTTGTTTAAAAACAAAGTGTGGGTTTGGGCAAGTAAAGTATTTTTTTAAAAAAATGTTCTCTCAGTCCTCTTACTTTTTCCACAAAAGTGAAAAAAGATTGCATCCAAACTGGTGTCTCTTTACCTCTTTGCAGCATTCAGGGTTCAGAAATGCCTTTTTGTTTGTGGCTTGGGTGCACGTGCTGTTCAAGTCTCACTGCGGAAACAGCCCAGAGGCAGCAAAGGGCAGGGGTGCTTGGAGCCATGGGAATTTCACTCTTGGTCCAACCTGGTCCTGAGGCAAAAATCATTATGTTGGGTTCTGGTACTGAGTTGGGGAGGCTCCTCCATCAGGTACTCAGAGTAAACAGGCTGAAGAAAGGCCGTGAAGGCTCCCAGGAGAGGCAGTAGTCGGGGCAGCCCAGCAGGGCCCTGGGGGAAAGGGTCCTCCAAAACCAGAAAGTGATGCCAAAGTGCTTGAGAAACCAGGCCTGCCTTTAGGGTGGGGCCATGTTCTTATTTCAGAAGCAGAGCCTGGGCTGGGGCGGGCAGTGGCCTCTGTGTGTCTGTGCAGTGGGGAGGGCAACATGGGCTGGCCAATCCACACAATAATCCCCTGAATGTGAGGCAGACCAGCAGAGCAGAGCCTGGGCACCCCACTCCCATCCATAGCCCAGGGCTGGGCACTTGCAGGGAGGATCTAGCAGGATGGCCATGCTGGGCACGAGGTGGCAGAGGCTGCAGAGGAGACTTCTGTCTCTGAATGATGGGGCTGAACTCTGGGTGTCTATTCAGATGATTCAAAGGTGACTGTAGACCACTTTTGAACTCTCAACTCACTTAGTTTTCACTTTACAAAGTCACCTCTGGGGATTGTTTTGGTTAGCTAAAGCTGACAAAATGCTGTATACCAGAAATAGATGGGCTTTAAAAAATCTTATTTATCCCATGCCCCTTATCCCTCCCTCTCATTGACCAGTAGTTTTCAGTCTCCCCATGTTATGTATCTTCCTGTTATTTATTTTTTATCCTTTTTTTTAAAAAAAATTTTTATTTTTCAATCTATTCAATTTATTTTGGTTCTTATTCCCCTATTGTTTTTTTTATCCTTATTATTTAAAAAAATAGTTTCATTGACAAATGGTCACACACTTAACAGTCCATATGTGGTGTACAATCAGTGGCTCATAAAATCACACAGTTGTGTATTCATCACTGTGATCATCCCTAGTACACCACATCACTTCAGAAAAAGAAATAAAGAACTCATACATTTCATAACCCTTACCCCCCTTCCCACCGACCCCTAGTATTTCAATCTACCCAATTTATTTTACCCCTTGTCCCCCCCATTGTTTATTTTTTATCCATATTGTTTTACTTATCTGCCCACATCCTGGACAAAAGCATCAGACACAAGGCTCTCACAATCACACAGTCACATTGTAAAAGTTGATGTGTCATTACACAATCATCTTCAAGAATCAAGGCTTACTGGAACACAGCTCAACAGTCTCAGGACCTCCCTCTAGCTACTCTAACACACCATAAACTAAAAACGGATATCTATATAATGTATAAGAATAACCTCTGGGATAACCTCTCAACTCTGAAATTTCTCAGCTACTGAAACTTTTTCATTTCTCTCTTTCCCCTCTTGGTCAAGAAGGCCTCCTCAATCCATGATGCTGGGTCCCGGCTCATCCTGGGAGTCCTGTCCCATATTGAATCTGTCTTATAGAAGCTTTTCTCTCTGTCCAGTATGTTCTTACCTCCCAGCCCCCAAATTCACAGTTGTCCTTCAGGATTTAGTGAGTCATCCGCCACTGAGAGGTGTTCCTCACTTGTGAGGGTGGGCAGGGGCCTCCTTGGATCCTGTGCTTCCCTGTTTCTATCTGCCTCCCTCTGTTTTAGTCAGGGAGCTCTTGGAGGGCGGTAGGATGGGAACAGAATATTCTCTGGGTTCAGGCCTAGCACAGAGAAAGCCTTAGGAAATGTTTATTAAATGTTTAAATTCACTTATTTAAGGACTCAGCACGTCTAACAGCTTAAGATTCTGGGGTTCTTGTATTCTTCAAATCTGCTTCTCAAGGTCCAGCAGTGTCCCCGCCCCTGCCTCCCCCTCCCCTCAGCCCTCAGGCCCTGCCTCTCGGTGGCCACCAGGGGTCACCAGCTGCCTGTTCTCTGCTGTGGCCTTTCTCTGCCTCCTTTTCATTCTCTCTGGAAAGCATCCCCTGCCCCCCCCCACACACACACTTACAGGATCCACCATCACTGAGTGCTGATGCATCAGGCCCCGTGCTCTGCTTTTCATGTAGTATTTTATCTCTTGCAGTCACCTTGTGATATAGGTATCATCATCTCTATTTTACAGATGAGAAAACTGAGGCTTGAGAGGTTAGGTTACTTAAGTGGCACAGCTAGAATGTAACTATTGTATTCTTTTCACAAAATGTCAGAGAATCCAGGCTCCCAACTGGGTGGGGGCATGCCTCCCTTCCCCAGTGGTATGCCCTCTGAGGGTAAGGTGATTCTAGTTTTGTATCTAACTTAAATCCCTCCATCCATACATTCTGTTTTCCATTCTGTCCCACTGTGTGCTGGGGCCTGAGCCTAGATGCTTAGTGTCCCTTGAAGTGGGGACGTGCAAGACCACTGGATGAGGTCACCTTGAATCCTGGAAGGGGGTGCCCAGCTATATCCTGTGGGGCAAGTAAGCATTTTCCCCTACCTCACAGGATTATAGCAAAGACACTGCTTAGATGACCCAGAACAGGTCAGGAGTGATTTGATTCCTGGGACAGTGACCCCTTTCCTCCCCTTAAGCTTTCCTTTTTATTTCTTGGGAGCAAATCTCACCCCACACTTGGGGTGGAATTGCCTCAAATTGGGGAGCACATACATGCCTCAACTTGCTTTAGAGGTCCCCCCTCCAAATAGGAGGTGTGCTCTCTGGAGGAGCAAGTCTGGAAGGCCAGAGTCAGACCAAGACATTCCAGGGGATGAGCTAGTCATGGAGGAAAGGGCTGACACAGACTGAACAGGGGATGTGTTCAGACAGAATGCCAGCTGGGAGGGTCACATTTTCAGTGAATAGGCACTTTTGCAGTGCCTGTTCAGTGGAGGGAGTGGGAATAGAGCCTTAGGGCCAAGAGCCTCTCCAGGCTGTCAGTATTCTCCAGGTTTTCAGAACTCAGGCATTCAGGGGTGGCTTCCCTAAGTTGGGTTCCAGATGTGAAAACTGGGAGGCTCTGAGACAAGCCCTTGCTGGGCACATGAACTGAGGCTCAGGGAGGAGGGAGGGGTCAGGTGCTTACTCAGGCCCATGGAGCAGGTAGGAATAAGAACCCAGGTTCCTGATTTCCTCTTTTCCAGAAACTGGATTCAGGTTCTGCAAAAAGGGCCTGGCAAGGACTTCTGCAGGCTCACTTCTAGGTCCCAGTTCTGCTTTCCTGACAGATCTTGGCAAGTCACAATGACTTCCAGGTTCAGGTATCCCCATCTATGAAATGGGGACAGGAATCCCAACTCTATCCTTGCCCAATGCTCTAGCCTCACCAAAGGTGACATAGCTTTTCTCAGGGCTGTTCTGTAGTCATGAATACCACCTACCCTGTCTGCCCTGCTGAGTCTTAGGCCTCAGTAAATCTGAGACCCCCGGGAGGGAGGACTGACAGAAACACTTGTTTTGGATTTCTCCTGCCCCTTGATCGTCTCACTATCCAGGCAGAAGTGCCTTGGCTTGAGGCTGCTGTTCCCAAGTCTCCCCCACCAGATGTGAGCTCCTCCATGGTAGGGATGGGGTCTAATCATCTGTGTCTCCTGTGTCCAGAGCAGGATCTAGGGAAGCAAGTTTGAAGAATGGACAAACAGGAATTGAATAGAGGTGGTTCTGGCCCTTAAAATGTTTTCTGGAAAAAGTCCTGATGGCACAAGCTGTGGGTCTGGTGAAATTCAGACATACCATGTCTCAGCACAGGCTGTTTTCCTTCTCTGATCCACTAATAAAAAATATTTTTAGTTTATCTATATATTATTTTATCCTCCTGGATCTTAAGGAATTTCCGTTTTTTCAACCCCACTTTACAGAGATGAGAGCAAGGCTCAGAAAGGAGAAGGGATGAGCCTAAGGCCACAGATAATCTGAGGTGGCTCAGGGCCTGGAATATGGCCTTTTGACCAGGTGTCCAGAGCTCTTTCTCTGTCACTTGCAGGAGCAAGTAGGTGAAGATAGTGGGGAGGAGACTAATGGGTTTAGTACTCGGTGTTGACAGAGTGTGAACCCTATTCATGGGTTCATTTCTGTTATGTTTCAGGAAAATATTCCCAGACTAGAGGTCCCAGGAAAAGACATGGTAGAAATACTAGGTGTGTTTCTTTGACCAGTGGGACCAGGGGAACATAGTCCTGGAACAAGATGCTCTTTGGCATTCATAAGGTTCTTGTCAGGTCAAGGAGTACTAAAGCAAACAGGAAGAGTTTAGACTGAAACTTGACACTGGCTGTGTTAAGTTGTAGGAATTTGGGACTCATTGCAGTTCTCCTTCTGACCTAAAATTTCTTTAATTTTGGTTGTATTTTTGTCATGAAAAACAACTTTATAATGAACAAAATAAATGCAGACTCAGGGCAGTCAGATTTTTGTGATGAGGCCACTTAGAGAGGCTGGGCAATAAATTGGGCCCAAAGCAAAAAGCTGCAGCTGGGATCCTTGGGCACTGAGTGAACTGTGTGCCCTGGGATGTAATTACAAACCAGACAATGAGGGTTTGCTTTATTCTAGTGTAAGGGAGGCCAGTGGTTTGAATTTTCAATTTCTTGCCACCCCTCAACCTCTGAGAAGTCTTATTCTGCCATTGTTTTGATGTGTGACCCTTTCCTCTCTGGGCTTCCTCTCATTCTACTCCCTTTAAAGCTAGGATTGTGGCAGCCCAGAGAGGGAAGGGTCATACATCACAACAATGGCAGAATAAGGTTCACATGACATCCTTCCACCTGCACCTCTGTCTGGCTTATAGAGGTGGGCTGGAATGGTGGGTCAAAGAGGAAAGGAATCTAGGTGACGCGCAGTGAATCTATGGTTTGACTGCATCACAGTTCCTGTGATAGAGAAGGTTAAAATTTAGCTTTGATACTAGGGTGGGGCAATTAGCTTAACTGTTCTCAACGCAGTCTCAAACTAAGCAGCTTTCATTGGTAGGGGAAGGTAGAAGATGGATGGGAATGGTATTTAGTGTGTGCGGATAGCTCTTATTTATCACAAAGCACTTTATGTGCATTTCTTCCTCTGAGTTTCATAACTCCTGTGTGTTCCTGTAAGGCTGGAAGATTATCAAGGATTCCAGTTCTGAAGGTGAGAACATGGAAGATGGAAGGGGTGATGGGGAAGAACTGTTATAGTGATCATCCTGTGGCACATACTTTATATGGTCTTGGATCTGCAGCATTATACTCAGGTTTCAGAGGAGGACACTGATGCTCATTTCCCATGGCTTTCAAGTGAGAAGCCAGGATTTGTACCCAGATATTTGACTCCCAAACTCATGTTTTCATCTCCTATGCTGTGGGTGGGAATGTCAACTGATAACAAATTTCGGGGTGGTGGTGGGATAATTTGGCAAAATCTAACAAAGTTAAAGACCCACATTCCACATATAGGACAAAAATGTCCACATTTATGCACTGGAACAAGTTTATAAAGAAATATGTACAAAAGGCATTAATTTCAATTTTTTTTAAAGCAAAAGGTTAGATACAACCTAAATACCCATCACCACAGACAGGAACAGCTAAATTAGGATGTATCCAAATAGTGGAATACAATGTAGCTTTCAAAAGGAATGAGGAAGACTTAAATGTATTATATATTCTCAATTCTGTAAAAAAGCAGTATGTACAGATGTGAGTTTTATGCACAGAAAAATGTCTGGAAGAATACATACCCTACATCTGCAGTGCCTAGCAAAAGGAGAGCTTGTGAGACAGCTGAATCCTCATCTCACTGTAGTGTTTGGAAGCTGGAGAGATTCAGCCTTTTAACAGGGTATCCTTTATCCACTCCCTGAAACCAATAAAATATCTTTTCAGCATGATTCATCACTCCTCAGGGTGGAGGTTCAGGAAAGGGGAGAGGAGTTCAGAATGCTCACTTCCTAGAAGCCACTGGCCACATTCTATGAGGGACCTTCAGTGACTCTTACCCTTCCTGCAGCAGAATCATAGCTTCCTCCTTATTCTCTCCCAGCAGCTGTCTGTTACTCCCTTCTAGCATATGTGCTGTCCTCACTTCTGTACCTCTTTTTTTCCCACTAAGAAAGGACCTTGAAAATAGACCATAATTTATTTAATATCTCTAGCACCTAGGATATTAAACTTGGCACATGGGAGTATCAGTGAATGGTTGTCACATGGATTAAATTACTTTTCCCTCTCTGTTTCTGTTATATGATTAAAGAAGGGCCCCAAAGTATTTTTATAAGAAGCACTGGCTATTTGGAAATGTTTCCCCAAATCTTCTAATACCCAGGAATCAAAAACATAATTACACTTTTTTATTATTCAACATTTTATACATAATAAATACAAACTTTTTACAGCCACTGTAAAGAAAGCACATCTGCACAGAGGCGCACCCTCCAAGCCTGGCCCTGTGCATGGTGACGCTGAATTTTATGTCCTGGAGGGTGAGGTTATTTTTTAAAAGGAGGCATTTGTTTTATAACTTTGTTTTTTAAAATAAAATTAGCAGCTCTTCCAAAAAATATTTTAAAATATAACAAAAGATTTCAAATAACCCTCTGAAAACGTGGAGAACCCAAATTCAAGGACAATTTGGCTAGCTAAAGAGAGAATGAGACTGGGTGACAAGAACTTAAGCAGTCACTGTGAACATTTTTAACAACATGCCAGCAAACTTTTAAATCTTAAAAACCTCCTTTTGCATTCTTTTTTAAACTTAACAATAAGTTTGATAAATACAAGCAGACCTCAAATAGATCAACAGATTAAGAAATAAAAAACAAAACAACCCAAATCACACAGAGGATACATCAATGGATATAGATGTGATCAAAATGATGGGAAATTTCTTCAACTTTGACCTTATTTTTTGACAAAAATCCCATGGGGATATTTGGTGAGCATTTCAAGTTTTAGATGGATTTTTCAAAGCATACAACTTTTGGATTCTGCAAATTCGTCTGATTTCTTAAAAAAATTAAAAAGCAACTGGCAACTATCCCTTAGTCCCTAGATAATGCCTTCCCTATACTCCATAGGAGGTGGGAAAACATCTACTCTGGGACATCTGGTGAGGGTTTTGACAAGCTGCCGTGGGCTCACTAGCCACTCTCTGTGACACGGAGAACTTGGCTTTTCATCATCAGTTTGATTTGTGCACTGTGTGCAGTCCCTTTGTCCTTTTTATTTCTTAAATAGGAAACTTGTTTCCTTCATGAGCCCACAGATTCTTCCTCCCAGGGAATGTCAAGTCAGTAGGATCTGGGAAGCTGTATTTTCCACAGTGGGTAGCAGCTGGTCTGGACCAACCACAACCTGGTTGTCCAATGCACTGGCTTGGGAAAAAAATAATGCTAGGGGCTTCCTGTAGAGAAGCTCACTTACCTAGACATTCAGATTCTACGTGTACTGGCTGGGGTCAGAAGAGTATTTGCTGCAAAAATTAAGATGAAAAATACCCAAATACAAAAGAACATTAAATCGGCTCATTTCAGACTTGGAAGCTCCATTTCTGTTTTAGCCGTAGCCTCCTTTCTATTAATCTATGTGATGGACAAGATGTGGCTACTAGTTCAGCCCCTCCATATTAGTTCCACTAATACTAAATGAATGGCATAAATATTAACACAAAAGACACTGTTATTGTTTTAAATCCGTTAGTTGCAGAAGAGATGTGCATTAATGTAATTGGCGCTAAACTCAGGGCAGTTCATTTTTTTCCCAAGTTTTACTTTCTCTGGGCACTAACTACAGTGAGAAGCCAGTCTCCTGAAATTCCTCCTTCTGTTCCCTTTTATAGACAACATGATCTGATTAATAATCAGATGAGCAAAAGCCACTTGAAGAAAGATGAGAATCTTTGCCACATCCTTGTGGCCACAGTAATATACTGTACGTGTGCACATGATCAGTATCTCTGTGACTGTAATCTAGAATGAGGCCTGGTCTTGAGTCTAATATAAAAAACAGACCACTGGCTGCCTCTCTCGGTTTCTAGGGCCTGCCGGGATTTGTGCTATGATAGGAGAGATGACATAGAAAATGATAAGAAAAAGGCACAAACTATTCATAAATGTTAGAGTTGCCCAGCAGGCTACCCAATCATGTTCAATCCTCATTTTCGCTTGTTCAAGAGTCATCATCATGCAAAGGTGCCTTAAAAACAAGACTGGCCAAACTCAAAGCTTGGCCTTGATTGTAGCAGTCATGAACCGGCTAACCCGTCATCACACCAGAGTGATTTCAACATCCTCGATCTTCTCTGTAGGCCTTCGATGGTTCTGTGTAGGTGGAGGGGGAGCTGCCCGGACCTGAGCAGGGAAACAATGATATAGGTTGGCAGTCATCTTCTTAGTGCCCAAAGCATCCCCCAACTCCAATTACCCATGTAATCAAGGACATGGGTACTGTAGGGATCTCAGAAATGCTCTGAGCACACACTTTCAATCTAATCCTCACCATGTCCCACACTAAGAAGGAGTTGCTGTCCTGGATGAAACATCAAATTCATGAATTAGGTTCATTCCTAGCCTTAATGCTTAATGGGCACAAGACTCATGGACAGAAGAGTCAGAGCACTAAAGCCTTCTCCAAATCAAAACAAAAAACACTTCAGCGTATCTTGGGAGAAGAGCTGCAAAAGATAAGGCTAGAGAGGTAGGCTGGAGTTTAGTTGTGAAGGGCCTTGTTAAGCCATGTTAAGTATCTGAGTTTCATTCTGAAGGCAAAGAGGAGTCTTTGGTGGATTTTAAGCTAGGCAGCAACAGTATCAGGTCTGTGAAAAGATGAACGGGTTAGCAGCTTGAGGAAAAGACTGGAAGTGGTTGATGACTATTTGAAGGGGGGCAGGGTCAGGCAGACATCAAGAATGTCAGAGCACTGGCAGGATGGGGGTTCCATTCACTAATTCAGGCAATAAGGAAGAAGGAGGATGTCTGTGAGGGAAGATAAATAGCTCATTCTTGTTTGTTTGTTTTTTTTTGTAGGCCTGGGACATATAAGTTGAGACTTCACAAGTCTGAAGCTCAGGGAAGAGATCAGAGTGTCAGTTATAAACCTGGGAGCTGAGCGTATAAAAATGGTACTCAAAGCTGTGGGAGTAGATAAGATCACACAGGGAGAACGAATTCAATGACAAGAGAAGTAACCCAGAGACAGAACCCTGCGTACTAACAGTACTAACAGATGGACTGAGGAAGAGAAGCCTGCAAAGGTCAATGAAAAGGAAGGGCCAGAGAATTAGAAAACAAATCAGGAATGTGTGGTGGAACAAATCATTCCTACTGTTAACCACTAGTCTAATCTACCTTCACATCTTATTTGGACCACTGTTCTAGCTTTCTAACTAGCTACCCCTGTCTATTCTGCCACCCTCAGTTCATTCTCCATTTAGTTGCTATAGCAATATTCAAAAAATGCAGAACTGATCACATCACTATCCTGCTTAAAAAACTTTACAATGGTGTGATGGTTAATTTTATGTGTCAACTTGGCTAGGTTATGGTCTTCAGTTTTTGGTCAAGCAAGCACTGGCTTGACTGTTACTGTGAGGGCATTTTGTAGATGGGGCTGCATCTATAATCAGTTGATTGCATTTACAGCTGATTGCATCTACAATCAACAGAGGAGATTGTTTTCACCATGTGGGAGTCTTCTCAATCAGAGATCTTAAAAGCAATAACTGAGGATTTCAGAATCTGAAAGAATTTCTGCCTCAGTCAGCCAGCTTCCCCTAGGAAATATGGACTTGCCAGACTAAAGAATCACCTCTGTCAGAGTTTCCAGCTTGTGACCTGCCCTTATGAGTTTGCTCTTGCCAGACCCCACAGTTATGTAAGCCACTTCCATATAATAAATCTTGATCTATTGATCGATTGATCATCAGTTCCATTGTAGAATTCTAATACAAATGGCTTCCTATCACACTTAGGTTAAAGAACCAAGTCTTTAACAAGACCTATAACACCTTATCTTCCTCTCCAACTTCATGAAATAATTGTGTGATTAGAACATTGCTTCTCCTGCTAGAATGAACATAAGCTCTCTGAGGCAGTTTGGGTCTGTCACTTCTGTATCCCTTTGTGCTGGTTTGAAAGGAAGTATGCCCCCTAAGAAAAGCCATGTTTTGATATAAATCCCATTTCTTAAAGGTAGAATAATCCCTATTCAATACTGTATATTTGAAACTGTAATGAGATCATCTCCCTGGTTGATGTGATTTAGTTAAGAATGGTTGTTAAACTGGATTAGGGGATGATATGTCTCCACCCATTTGAGTGGGTCTTGATTAGTTTCTGAAGTCCTATAAAAGAGGAAACATTTTGGAGAATGAGAGATTGAGAGAGAGCAGAGAATGCTGCAGCACCATGAAGCAGAGAGTCCACCAGCCAGTGACCTTTGGAGATGAAGAAGGAAAACGCCTCCCAGGGAGCTTCATGAAATAGGAAGCCAGGAGAGAAAGCTAGCAGATGATGCTGTATTTGCCATGTGCCCTTCCAGCTGAGAGAGAAGCCCTGACTGTGTTCGCCACATGCCGTCTCACTTGAGAGAGAAACCCTGAACTTCATTGGCCTTCTTGAACCAAGGTATCTTTCCCTGGATGCCTTTGATTGGACTTTCTATAGACTTGTTTTAATTGGGACATTTTCTTGGTCTTAGAACTATAAACTAGCAACTCATTAAATCTCCCTTGTTAAAAGCCGTGCCGTTTCTGGTATATCACATTCTGGCAGCTAGTAAACTAGAACACCCTTCATATTTTGCACTGAGCAGGCATTCAACACGTATCTGTTGAATGAATGAAGCCAAAAGAAGTGAGTGGTTCAAGGAAGGATGTCAAACGCTGATAAGGAGGTCAAGGAAAGTAAAATTGCAAAGTATCTTCTGGATTGGTAATGTGAAAGTTATGACTGTGGAAAGCGCTGCTTCATAGTTCAGTCGTGAGGTAGAATCCAGATTGCAATGGAATAAAGTGTGAGTTGGGGTAATTATTTCTAAGAGTATATATATTCTCCAGGAGACCAGAAGCTCTTTCAGTGTTTGAAGTGTATCTAATTTTATCCCAGTGTCCCTCAAAGAGGCATATATAGGTCTGGCAATAGTTCTCAATAAATGCTTGCTTAAAAAAAAGTCTCTATTTCTAACAAATATTAGACCATTTTAATGCTCTAGGGCTTGTTGTAATTTAAATACACTTTCACAGTTATTTGCATGATCCTCACCATGGCTCAGTGAGAAAAGTTTCAATGTAGATCAGACCTTTTAATATGAGTTGATTTTTATAGCCTTCCTTCTCAAAAGCTATTCTTATCTTCTCAAATGGATTTCACCCTCAGCTGGGGGGATCAGTTACAACACAGGAGCCATAGGGGAACATTAATTTCTAACTTCCATTTGGAAGAACCATGCATTATATAACCTTATGTATATAAGGTAAGAGACTTACAGGTCGCAGTTTGCTGTATGAGGTCTCAGGAGTATGCCTTGGTGCCTGTGAGAATCCTGGAGATTCAGAATGGAAGCTGTTTTCTAAGGGAGAGAATTAAGGAAGCTCATTTTATTTGTGTTGTTGAGCAATAAAAATGCTAATGCAGATCTGTTTGCCCTTTGGGTAAACATGTGAATTTCTGAAGTGAAAATGTATTTAGACCATGCATGGTAGAACGCTTACCATTTGCTGAAGGAGACGGGGGGAAGTACTGGGAACTCCTCTTATCTGGACTGGGGTAAGGGCTGCTGGGAGGCTGGTCATATAAAGGCAATGGAGGAAGAGAACCATGAGGCTTGGGGGAAGGAGAGATCTGCAGTAGAGGGGAGAGGGGTTACAAAATGCTCATCTTCTCAGGAAGAAAAAGACTTGCTGAGTTCCCTGATTACTCTGGATAACTTACTTTTCTCTGGAGTTAACTATGGCTGTGTTAAAATTTTTGTCCTCTTTGTTAGAAGCCAATGAGCCTAGAACAACCACCCCAAACCTCGATTTTGTGTTGCATTTAACTTTTTTCTCTCACATCTCATTATAATACTGATTTTTAAATAATGAATATCTGATTATAACTATAATCTGATTATAAATAAGTGATTCCAAATAACAGATCGATAAATAGCTATCAAGTTAAACCATTCTCTAATGGTCTATTGAAAACATAATAAATTAACAAGTCAATTCAGTAAAATCAGTAAAGTATTAAAAAGGGAACATGTTGCATTTTTTTTTTTCATTAATATAAAATAGTGGGCTGAGTGTGTGACTTCCCCAGGTTTTGCAAATGTGAGGCTAAGGGGTCACAATTACTACACAAACAAGATTGGCAGACATGACCTTATGGCCCTGTGCCTGCCAGGTCGGCAGGACAGATCCTCAGAGAGAACAAACCAAACTGGCCAAATTAGGGATTTCCTGTGAAGGTAAGTTTTGCTAGGATAAGGTAAGTCTAAGGCCACCTGAGTGTGTAATGGAGTTCTGGCTTATTAGCTCCGGCAGGACCTGGGCTAGACAGAGAGGCTTCAATGGAGAGAAAGAGGAACGAATATTTTTATTAACTAAAATAACTATCAACAAAATACATTCCTCCTGGTTTGTTTCTTTCTCTCCATCAAACCATTCTTTTGTGTGTCACATACATCAGCATTTTGATTAACGTGGGGCAAATGGAGATGTAGATGGTTATTTTCCACAAGAGCTTGACTGATAAGTCTTTGCTTTCCCAAATTCAGTTTTGCAGAAACTTGGCAACAGAGGATTAGAATAGTGAGAGTGAAGCAGGGACTTCAGCCCAATTTTTGGTGTCAACAGACCCCATGGGAGTAATTTTCTTCAATCATTTTTAACTTCAGCTTCTTCCCCTTTTATGTACCTGAATCTCTCTCATCCATGAAGTGTCACCATTTTCTGAGGCTGGAAGTTCTTCCACTAGCACCGATGGGAAAACTCCAATTCGCCCACTGAATTCCCCTTCCCAGAAGCCATCATCATCTTGGTTTTCTTTGTTTAAGATACGGATGATTGCTCCCTCAGGAAAAGATAATTCATCATCGGTCTGGCCCTCATAGTCATAAAGTGCTTTCACAAAACAGACTAGGGAGCAAGAGAGAAAAATACAGTAAGAACATTGATAGTCAGACTGCTTTTGCAACCACTCCTGTGCTCACATGACAACTAAGAGTACCATAAAGATTAGGAGTAAGGCTGTCATTTTTTACTCACTGAAGGTCAACTATATAGGACAAATGTGACCAAATAAAGAAAAACACATTATAGAATAGGAATACAATTGTGCTTTTTACTTCAGATTAATATTGTTTAGGTCAAATGTGACCAAATAAAGAGTGTCTTGTTTCAGTCTTTACCACTGGCATCTCCGTTGAGGCTGCCTGAAACGAGTTCAGCTTCCGTGGAATTGCTGGATGTGTGTGACCGACTGTCCAAAGCAGCCAGGGACTGCAGCATGCTCAGTAGGCTGTTCGAGGTGGGAAATTGTAGGTACTTTTCTGGCACATAACCCACTTGGCCAACTTTATTTCGAGCCTGGGTAAAAGATATGTAACAAAATAGGTTTGTACACACAATTTGAATGGGGCATAACACGAATCAAAACAAACTCCTAAAAATGTCACGAGAAGGGATGATATGAGCAAAGGAATATACCTTTACCCAGTCTTCCATATCTCCATCTTCAATCACTTCTAACACCTCATGTTCCTCAATGGTCAACTCATCTGGTTGAGAAGCCTGCAATGTAGGATGGTCATGGACAAAATTAAAAAGGTTAGATAAAGAGCAGATGTGAACTGATCATAACAAAAATGGATCAGAATATTGAAATGATTTTGAAAAAATTATTGAACATAAAAATTTAAATGCTGGAAGACTATCATAATGAAGTGAAATTTTACTTTAAAAAAACTAAACAAAACAAGCCAAACACACACACAAAAAAACTGGAGAAACTCAAGAGGCAGTCAAGTTTAGTGAAAAGAGCACTGTGCTGGATGTAGAAGACCTGAGTTCAAGCTCAGCTTATGTATCTGTCAGTAAATTATTCAACTTCTTGATGCCTCCATTTCTTCAAAATGATAATCTTGCCATTCCCAGGAGGGTGGGGGATTCATTCATGTAGGATGAATAAATGCAGAACAATAATGAGTTGGAAAGCACAGGCAAAGGAGAAGACACTGAATCAGAACTGCTACCAGAGGGCTATCATGGAGGTGCATGCCATGAAAATGCAAAGAATTATGTACATGGATTAGATGATAGCTTGAACAGCACCTAGGACTGATCATGAATCACTATAAAACAATGGCCAAGAGAAGAAAGTTTTGGGTAAGGAAATGATTGAAAGAAGTGGTCAAAATTTGGATTTTTTTACACTCCAACATAACTGGAGAGTGGGCTGATTCACGTGGGTGCTTTTGCACAAGTTGCCAATTGTGGTGGTTTTATTATCCCTAATGGCGAGAGTCAACTAGTGTCAGAAACCAATATATTCTCCTTGAGACTGCAGAATCCGAGTAAACTGAGAGGCTCCACAGAGGGGTCGGGGAGAATCTATTTGAGCTTACTCTCTAAAGAGCCTTACCTGTCATATATAATAAGCAGGGGTCTTCTGACATCTTAGCAGATCTCTAATGAACAGTATAAAAGTTCTCCCCAAGTCCCAAGATTAGTTGAAACTATCATCTAAGATCATATAGCATTTCAAATCTCACAATCTCAAAGTACAAAATATGCTGAAGTTACACAAGCAAAAATAAAACAAGAAAATGAGTCACTTTTTTAAAGATGCATTTCCCATTTCATGAGCATTATAATGTTTCATTAAGACCCAGATTCTAAATCTAAAGCTACAGCTTTTCAAGACAGACAAATAGTATTGAAAATGCCTGCCCACTTATAGAAATACTCCAGGACCAAATTTTTACATAAATTACCTCTAATCTCAAAATATGAGAAAAATTTCTCATTTATTCTTGGTAGCTTTTCCAAGGGAATATCTTTGCTACTCTGAAATCTTACTATGCCTTGAACATACCAGGAAAAGGAAGCTGTGTAACAAAGTTTTTTCCTAAGTCTATGGCAAGACTTAAAAAGTATCAACACAACCAGACTTTAATATCTGTGGTAGTAAACTAGGAAAGATAAGAATACCTTTAAATATACTGCTGCCCTTGTGAAGAGTCATAGAATCCATGTAAGTCGCCCATCTTAAGTTACACACAACTAGGTATCCCACTTTTAAATTTGTCGTTATAAACATTTCTTTTTACATAAAAAAACTCTTACGAATGCAATTTTAAATTATATTCATAATATTATATATTATGATTATATTATATGAATGGTTCATTTATTTAACGATTTCCTTATTGGACTGCCTGTGAACTTTGACCTATTTTAAAGTAGTACTATGACGAAAGAAGATTTTTGTACCTAGAACTTTTTATACTGTGGGTCATTGGGAAGGATGCTAGAAGCAGAACGATTGGGTCAACAGTTATGAACATTTTTAAGGCTTTTGAATCTAACCCTTAAAAATGGCCTCTTTTCTTTGTTTTTACTAGATTAATTAAACACAGACTGCCTTCTGTATTGATGTGTACTACGGGGATCATATCAGGCTTACTTTAAAGTCGGTCTCTATTCTAATTTATCCTCTAGAATTTCTATACCATGACCATGATTACTTTCTTTAAAACCAAATCTGATTTTGGGCCATCCACACAGGATAAAGCCATACTTCTTGAGGTATATACAAAGTCCTTTACTATCTGACAACAAACATCTTTACTAGCTATTCTATTCCCCATACTTGATGCTCCCCGCCACTGAATTTAACATTTCCTAAGCACCCCATGCTCTCATCATAATGGGTTTGCTGTTTTCTCTACTTAAAGGCTATTCTTCCATCTCATCCTTTCATTGTATTGAGAAAGGTCTTACTCCTGATGTAATTTAAATGTTACCTCATCTGTAAAATTTCTCCCAACTATTACAAGTAGATTAGCAGTTTTACTTCTACTATAAATCTTTTCAAATATATTCTATTTTTCAGTTTAAAATTTATTCCCTCCTAGACTATCCACTCCTAGAGGGCAGGGATTGTGCCATGTTCATTCTTGTATCCCCCAAATTTATCCTATATTGGGCACTCAATAAACGTTTGTCCAATAATGAAATGACTAAACTGATTTTTATACTTTGGTTCACTATAGGGATATATGTGAGATATGCCAGTAGAGGGGATGTTTAATGAATATTAGTTGTTTGTAATCACTCAGATACTTAGGATCTCCATTCAAGGATTTTAAATTTTAGTCCTGGAACTTTCAAGTAAATTTAATACTGAGAGACAACATGGGGAAATATTCCCAACCTGTGTTTTATAAAACCCTAGAACACCTTTCCAAATATCTCAGATGACTTTCACTTTTCAAAAGATTATCAAAACAATTTGCACTGGGAAAAAAATCCCACCCTTTTTAGAAAACAGGAAGTATTATGAATTTAAATATATAATGGAAGGATTTTAACTCCAAAAAAGTTAGGGAATCATTGATATTGAGGACTAAATACTGCCAATATCTAGATATCAAAGGATGGTGGTGGTGGGAGTGAGATTATTCGTGTCTGATGTTGAAGATTCTCTCTAAACCTTCCTTCTGTGGTCCCTTAGCATTATCCTTTCTCACTGGTGTCTCCATCAGAATGGGAGCTAGACAAGGATTAGTTTATTTATGTCCTTACAGCATTCATCATCATCATTCTGCGCTTATTACCGGGGACCTATCGTGTACACAGGCACTGCTCTAGATGTTTAAGATACACAGACAAGATACACAGAAACAGACAAGGTTTCTATCTTCATGAACTTCTAATGGAGAGCCAAAGAAATATGATAACAAATAAGACAATTTTGGCTAGTGATACATGATATAAAGCAATAAAACAGGGTAATGGAACACAGAGAAGTCCCTGAGGAGTTGGTTCTATAATTAGGTGGTTGGGGGAGGCCTGAAGAGGCACTATTTGAGTTGAGCCTCAATGAAGAACAGTGAGCAGTCAACAGAGATTTGAGGAAAGAGAGTTCTAGGCAGGGGGAAGCAGCAAGAGCCAAATTGCCAAGTCAGGACTGAGCCTGGTGCTTCTGGAGACTCAAAGGCAGAGTGTGGCTAAAGTGTAGGGAATAGATGGGGTGAGGATGGGAGGATGATCTGAGATGAAGCTAGGGGGATCAGCAAGGGGGATCAGCAAGGGCAAGATCAGTCTGGACATTATAAACTGTAGTGAAGAGTTTGGATTGTTTTTCTATGTGAAATGCAAAGATTATAAAGAGTTTTAGGAAGGGGTATAAAATAATCCCCCTTAAAGCGAATTCTGGCTGCAGTGGAGAATGGACAATTAGCAGGCAAAAATTAAATAAGAAGACCAATTATGTGGTCTGGACCAGAGGAGTTGGTGGACAGCGAATGGATTCATGATATGCTTTAGAGGTGGACTCAACAGGACTGGCTGATAGACTAGATGAGGGGGGGGGTGAAGGAAAGAGAGGAATTTAGGAATTAAAACTCGATTTACTTTGTACTGAGTAAAAGAAAGCACGGCAGGGGTGAAAGAAATTAGGAACGATTATACAAAATCAGATAGGGAAATTCTGGCCTCTATTTATCTAGGTCCCTGCTTAACATGGATAACAGAATGCACTTATATTAGAATGAGGAAAAGCAAAGTTATAAAAACTGCTTTATAAAATAATTCTCCTTTGGTAATAATTTTGAGGGTCACCTTACAAGAGGGTCTGATGCCAACTGTTAATGACGATGAGTTCCATTTACTGAAGATCTGCTAGCTGCCAACCACTGTAGTAAGTGCTTTGCTATAAAAGTTTTATCTCATTTAATTCTCACATTAGCCCTACAGTATATTAGTCCCAAAATACAGATAAGGAAAGTGAGGCTCAAAGAGACTAAGTAACTAATGCAAGGTCACATACTTGGTAAGCAGCAGAGACAGGATTTTAACGCAGGCAGTCTGATAGGAGAGCCTAAACACTTCACAATTACGTTGCGCTGCCTCTAATATTAATTGAACATCAACTTATGTTAAGCACAGTATTAACTGAACACCAGTTTATGTTATAGTATGAGAGGCTGGATAGATACAGCTACATGTATCCTCAGAGTTACTAGAATTTAGTATCAGCAATATGTTAGAGCAATACAAACCTTGTAGGAGTAAACAACTTTGCAGGTGAGTGGATAATTTCTTAAGGTACCAGAAGGGCTGGAACTGCTGTCATCAAAAACATCCATGTTGTCTTCAAACTCTTCTTCTTTTTCAGTATCTGCATTAAGCTGGGAAAAAATAGAAGCCATTGGCTAGCTTGCTTACTTTAGGAAAATAGCTGAAAGCAAGAAAAACACTTAAAATCTGATTGTTTCAAAGTGTGAATTTACCTATTCAACTATATACAGAAATGACTATATGTTCTCGGTTGCATTTTTCATGTCATGAAAAGACAAAGATTATTTTCTCTTTAAAACCAAGAGCAAAAATGTCTTTCAAAGAAATATTAATATCCTTTCACATTTTTTTAAACAAAAAACTATTGAATTAAAACTTTAAAAATGAATCATTTAATTTAAAAGTGAGACTCTTTTAGTTTTGTTCTTAAACTCACTCTTCCAGAAATGTACTTTATTTTTAAAACAGTATGTAACAGGTTAATCTGTGAACTGACAAAATAAAGATGGGTTGGCACCAAGGGCCCAATTCTTACAGGTATGGGTCTTGCCATGGATGTTTAAATAATGTTTTCTGCATTACACCAAATTGAGTTGCAAAAAGAAATGGGAACAAAGGGAGTGAAGGAGTGGAGGGGAGTGCAAAGCATGTACTGAGGTCTTTCTAGAGATGTCTGATAGAATGCAGAAGGAGTGTAATAAAATATGAACTTTGTAATGGGGTCCTTTAAGAATCTAACAGAACAAATGGTACACACTTAAACAAAAAAGCAAAAATTAATTGCAAGATCTGTACTATAAGATAATTTGCATTACAGCTCATATATCTGACTTGTTCAATAACCTCATTCAGCAGATAAAAGAGAAAGTCAGCAAATAAGACTCAAGACAAAAATATTTTTTATCAATCTTCATTTGGAAAGACCACAGCTTCAATGATTATATAATCCTTCAACTTAATCCTAGGTTACTATGGATTTCAAAATCAAAATCAAGTCTTGAACTGTTTGTATTAACTACACTATAGTAAAATACTAACATTTTCTTCCCAGTATGTTTTCCTATGACAGCAAAAAATGGTCGGAAGCTTACTTTTTGCTTATGCAGGGATTTATGAAAAGCCATACTAAACTATTACAGTGCTCTTAAGCAAAACTAAAATAAACTATAAAGTCAAACAGGCAAACACACAATAAAACTAAACTGATTTCAAACAAAGTAACAAAGTAATGTTCTCTTACTTTGTAAGAGTAAAGATGTCTTAAGAACAAATGATATATATGTACAGCAAATGACAAGAAATGATGGCCATGGTTACTTACACATGCAACTATTTAGTTATTCCAGGTTTGTGAACATATTAATTAAAATCAAGTTTACATGTTCAAATACTATAAACAATTAAGATAAGCAGTATTATTTGAATATACATATTTGATAAAACTAAAATTATATTACCTTTCCTTCTTCTTTAATACTTGTAGGAACATGCCAATATGGAAAAATATAATTTCCATTTATGAACAAACAGAGACAAATAACATTTTAAAACATTTTTTTATTGTGAAATAACATATATACAAAAAAGCAGTAAATGTTGAAGTACATTGTAACAAGTAGTTATAGAACAGATTTCAGAGTTTGTAGGTCACAGCTCCTCAATTTCAGGTTTTTCTTCAAGCTGCTCGAAGACACTGGAGACTAAAAGAAATATCAGTATAATGATTCAGCAGTTAAACTCATTTGTTAAATCTGAAATTTTCTGCCACAACTCCTCCTTTTCCTTTGATCCTTCTCCCAGTCTTTAGGGGGATTTAGGCTCTGCCCATTCGAACTTTTTCCTGTTGGAAAGGTGTCGACAATTTGGGATAGGAACTAATTGATGTTCTTAGAGAGGCTGGCCCTTCTGGGTTTCAGGACTTATCTGGCTTTTCTGGGTTTCAAGATTTATCTTGGCCTAGGAACCATCTGGAGGTTGTAAGTTTCTGGAAAGTAATCTTAGTGCATGAAACTTTTGTGGAATCTCAGAACGAGCCCTGGATGTTTTACAGGGTTAACAGGAATGGTGTTGGTTGGGATTTGGCAAACTGTGGTAATTAGCAATATCTAGCTGAAGCTTATGTAAGAAGTAGCCTCCGGAATAACTTCTCGACTCTATTTGAACTTTCTTAGCCACTGACACCTTATTTTGTTACATTTCTTTCCCTCCTTTTGGTCAGGAAGGCATTGTTGATCCCATGTTGCCAGGGCCCTGGGAGTCATGACCCATGCTGCCAGGGAGACTTTCACCCTCGGATGTCATGTCCCAAATAGGGGGGAGGGTAATGATTTTCCTTGCAGAGTTGGGCTTAGAGAGAGAGGGGCCACATCTGAGCAACTAAAGAGCTTTTCTGGAAGTAATTCTTAGGCCTAACTATAGTTAGGCTTAGCTTTTCCACTACAGAAATGAGAAGAATAACATTTTAAGAGTAGATGTTTTAGGCTGTAAAAAAGCTAAGGAACATTTTTTTCTTTAAAAATTAAAAATATTGATTGTCAGAACTTTAATTGATAGAAGTTTATGTCAACTTACTTACAAAAATTAAAAAAAATTGAAATAGATACCATTCAATTATTACATGGTCTCCCTACTGATCTGAAACTACAGAAGACATTTCAGGAAGGGATGCTATATCCAAAACAAAGATTGACCCAAGGGGTGTGGATGCTGCTTTAAGAATCTGGTTTGCTGGCAAACTAGCTGCTTGGTGGTTTTAATGCTAATTATTTTCTTAATGGCCCAGACATCTTGCCAATTCTTCCACCTCAAAAGAATTTCCATTGACTTCCATGTTGATTATAGACAACACTGGTTGTCACTGTCATTGGCTCATCAGCACTACAGGTTTGTACACACATGCAAGTTCAATTCTTTTTACATTTGCCCATGTGAACAGTTGGTCTGGGTTCTACTCATTTTAGCCATCTGATCTTCTTTGATAGCTTCTTTGGTTAAGTTTTTCCACATCTCTTTGAGCTCATTAGTAGCCATTTTCTCTGCTGTCATTCTAGCATATTAGTCAGGAGAAATATTATCACACAGTACATTTTCCTTAAATTTGGATTCTCTGCATCCTTAGGATTTGATATCTTACTTCATACTCTATTTTTGTATTTCATGCCTGTCTTCCTTATTTCTTGATATATAGCTTCCTCAACTTGAGATCCTAATTCTTCCTCATCAACTCCAACAATGCAGTCATCTCTTGTTTGGAGAGCTACAGCAAGCATTTCTCTATACTTTAATCAAAAGTGCTGAGAGTCTGAGGAAAAGATGAAATATAAGTGTCTCAAGCATTTGTCTCATCCTTTCTGTTGCTTACATTGCCACTGGAGCTACTTTCTTCTCTTGCTTCAGGACTATTCTGCAATGTAACCAGACCGTTTTTCTTTTTCTTCATGGTATCAGTTCAGTTGATGGTTCAGCTAATAACTTTATCCAGGATTTGATGAAAGACATTGCAAAAGATGTAACTTCTTTGTCTGTACTCTGTTTGCAAACAGTATTAACTGACATTCTGATTCTCATGGGCTGTAATAATTCCAGGGTCATGGGAATGTACTTAAGCTCTTTCACAAATCCAGTGCCCCAGCCATGTTCTTCTTCTGTATCATCTTTCTTGCACCACCTTGTCCACCTTCTTGGCAATGCTGACCAACTCATCTTCCATGGCTCTGGTGGGTCTTCCCATGCCCACTCTGTTGTGGATGAGACGTAGGTATAGCTGGAGCAGAGGGGTGTTGGGATAGCGTCCAGGTACTCAGTGAACCCTCCACAGTAGGCCTGGCTTTGGCCCTTTCTCTCACAAGAGCCTGCAGTGGTGATAGCAGTTCTGCCTATTCTTTTTATTTTTCACATTAAATATTGACTAATAAAGGCCCTTACCATTTTTACCAATCAGATTGGGAAACATTAAAAAGACTAATAAACACTACCAAGGATGTGCAGACTTTCATCAATGTCTGGTAGAAATGTGAAATGATACATCTTTTTTTGGGAAAAAAAACCACCTACTGAAATAAAAAAAAATAAACATACCACTTGATCAAGCAATTCTACTTTTGTGAATCCATGATGCAGAAATAAAAGCATCAGTGTGTAAGACTATAATCTAGAATGTTTACAGCAACACTGTAAAGGTCACTGGCTGGTGGACTCTCTGCTTCATGGTGCTGCAGCATTCTCAGCTCACTCCAAATCTCCCATTCTCCAAAATGTTTCCTCTTTTACAGGACTCCAGTAAACCAATCAAGACCCACCCAAATGGGTAGAGACATGTTGTCACCTAATGCAGCTTAACAACCACTCTTGATTAAATCACACCTCTAGGGAGATGACCTGATTACAGTTTCAAACATATAGCACTGAATAGGGATTATTCTGCCTTTGTAAAATGGGATTTAGATTAAAACATGTCTTTTCTAGGGGACATACATGCTTGCAGTGGGAAGAGCCTTGACAACTTATATGTCTATTAATAGGAGAATGGCAGAATAAACTATGCTGCATCCATATTATAGACAGATAATACAAATTAAAAATGAGTTAGATCCACATGTATTTATCTGGAGCACTGTCCATAATATATTACGTATATATAATATTTATATAAGCATAGCTACCTGACGGGGGAAGCAGAGTAAGAGTCAAGACTGGAGACTAGACTAAATAACTAACTTGTTTTTAGTGTACTGCTGTACTATTTAAATAAGACTAGAATAAGACTGCTTCAGTTTTTTAATTAAAAGTCCAATGAAAGAAAAAAAGCCTCAAAGAGTTCATCTATTTGTTTTGCTACAAATAACCACTTATTTGACTGTTTTTTCCCATGTTCAAAATTCAAAGGCAGCAAAGTTTGTAAGTTAAGGATTGTTCTAGTTTGCTAGCTGCTGGAATGCAATATACCAGAAATGGAATGACTTTTAAAAAGGGGGATTTAATAAATTGCTCATTTATAGTTCTAAGGCCGAGAACATGTCCCAATTAAAACAAGTCTATAGAAATGTCCAATCAAAGGCATCCATCCAGGGAAAGATACCTTGGTTCAAGAAGGCCGATGAAGTTCAGGGTTTCTCTCTCAAGTGAGAAGGCACATGGCGAACACAGTCAGGGCTTAGCTCTCATCTGGAAGGACACATGGCGAACATGGTGTCATCTGCTAATTTTCTCTCCTGGCTTCCGGTTTCATGAAGCTCCCCGGGAGGCATTTTCCTTCTTCATCTCCAAAGGTCACTGGCTGGTGGACTCTCTGCTTCATGGTGCTGCAGCATTCTCAGCTCACTCCAAATCTCCCATTCTCCAAAATGTTTCCTCTTTTACAGGACTCCAGTAAACCAATCAAGACCCACCCAAATGGGTAGAGACATGTTGTCACCTAATGCAGCTTAACAACCACTCTTGATTAAATCACACCTCTAGGGAGATGACCTGATTACAGTTTCAAACATATAGCACTGAATAGGGATTATTCTGCCTTTGTAAAATGGGATTTAGATTAAAACATGTCTTTTCTAGGGGACATACATCCTTCTAAACAAGCACATAAACTTTGGATGATTATATGGTTTGTGAATATATCTCAATAAAATTACATTAAAAATGACTCTCTTCCTAACTGCCATTTCCCTAATAACATTCTATGTAATTGTGGGGGACTCAAGAAGAATAAATACTATGTTTTTTTCTACAACATTTATTGTTTCTATTTTAAAAGTCCCTGAATATTCTTACATTATTATTAGTGAAAATTCTCCACAGTTGAGGAAGGTAATCATGTGCCTTATCTTATAATTAATTAGTCTATGGTCAGTCAGAGGAGTGGAAAACTGACTCAAATCCTGACCTCTTGAATTTCAGACTTATGATTCTATTAACTGTTTTTCAAAAAGGCATGTGGGTGGTGCCCCTGGCCTGGCTCCGGCTTGGAGGGGCCTGGTTCTGGTGCTGTAAGGACCTGGTGAGACTGAAGGCTAAGCATGGGGAAGAGCTTCAAGGTAGTTGTATGTGACCAGGCATCTGTGGGCAAAACTTCAGTCCTGGAACAGCTTCTGTTTGGGAACCATGTAGTGGGCTCTGAGATGACTGAGGCACAGGAAGACATCTACATGGGCTCCACGGAGACAGACTGGAGGTGCAGGAGCAGGTGTGTTTCTATAAGCTCAGCTTCAAGATGGGGCTGAGCTGCCCCCCAACACTGTTTTACGTGCATGGACAGCCATGTCCTGGTCTATAGCACAGGTAGCCAAGAGTCCTTTCATTGTGTGGAGCTGCTCAAGAAGGAGATGGACAAATCCAAAGATAAGAAGGAAGTCACTATTGTGGTCCTTGGCAACCAGTGTGGCTGTAGGAGCAGCGGCATGTAGATACAGATGAGGCATGTAGATACAGATGAGGCTCAGCACAGGGCCAAGTCAGAGAAGGTGATGCTCTGGGAGGTGTCAGTAGCCGACCGCCACATCCTCCTGGAGCCCTTCATCTATCTGGTCAACAAGATGACCCAGCCCCAGAGCAAGTACAGCTTTCCCCTCAGTCGCAAGAACAAGGGAAGTGGCTCTTTGGATGGCTGAAGAGCTGCCATTCCTCAATCACCCAATCAACTCAATTCTAATTTCTGGGGCTCTGGAAGATGGGTTGAGGGGGAAAGTGAGGAAGACAAGCTGTCCTTCCCAAAGTAAGCAAGGGAGCTTCCTGCTAGGGCAGACAGCTGGGCTGTCTGGCCTCAGGTCACCTTTGCTCCCTCCCAACTCCGGGAAGTACAGATAATCTAGGTTAGTCCTCTCCCTACCACAATCCAGCTTTTATCATATCTGCCCCTTGCAACACAGGGCAGTTGTGGGTCAGTAATGCTTCCACCTCTCCCAGATAGAAAGCAGAGCTACCATGCAGAAGTGCCCAAAGTGTGGTTCCTATCACAGGGGTTCCACCCCCTGGCACTCCTGCCAACCACGCAGACATGGCACTAGCCTGGACTTAAGGGAAAGGACATCCAGGTATCATGTATATGGGTGTATAAGCTAATGTTAGGGGGTGTTTCCTGAACCCTGATCTTTCTCCTTGTTCTTGCCCTGGTTGGAAGAAGATAGCCTCCTAGGAAGCACAATTTTCTGTTTTAACTTCCCCAGAAACTGCTTCTCTCCCTCTTTCTGCTCAGGGAGCAGATGGGCCTCATTGGTTGAGATGGAATAGAATGATAACTCATTGGACCATGAGTCATGAACTGACTTTGTGACCCAGCAGGGCCTTTCCCCTGTCTGGGCTTTAGTTTTCTCATCTGTAGATGAAAGAAGTTGCTTAGGTTATCTCGTAAGTCCTGCCTAGCTCTATGATTTTATAATGCCCTTGGCTTTGGGTCATCTGTGACTGTACCCCTTGCTTCTCCCTCTTCAAAGTGCTATCTATGCCTACTAGCCAGGGAGGCTGGGACGCTACTCTCCCTCCAGCCACCAGGGGGCAGGCGTGCACTATACATTCATGGCCACTTGGTGCCCAACCAACCAGACTTCATACCTATCCCACTCAACCTTTGGGGCTGGTCTTCACCCCTTCCTGTGTCTGTTTTAAGCTAATGGCTGGACTTCAGTTTATAAAATACCTGTATTTATATGCCAGCTGTCATGGTGAAGGATGGACAAGATGCTTCTCTAGCCCTCCTTACCTCAGATGCCTGAACAGAACAAGGCAACCAGCAGCAGTTTCTCAGGAGCTGACAGGCCTTCTGTCTGGGCTCATAAGGGCAGTTACATGCTCAGATATGCTTTAAGTGAACTTATAACTTACAACTTTCTGCCCACTTCATACTTCTAATGTGCACACCTAGCGTAGGTGAGACACTATAGAAAGGCAGTCTTGCATATATGCCCCTTTTCTCCAAAAGGAGAGGTGAGCAGGCACAGGTGGCCTTGGGCTGGGCAATCAGAGTTAGGGTATATGGAGACTGAGGGTTTAAGTTCATTTATTAAAGCACTGGACACGATAAAACCACAACTGCTTTTTTTTTTCACATGGGTGGGCACTGGGAAACAAATCTGGGTCTCCGGCATGACAGGTAAGAACTCTGCCATGACCACTGTTGCCTACCTGGCAATTGCTATTAAAAAAAGGAGGGGGACATTTAGTGTCATAAAAAAGAATAAGGATCAAATACTAGAAATTGCCATGAAATTCACTTTTAAAATCTTTTTATATGCTAAGAAGACATTGCCTTCACAGTCTAGCAAAGGTTATGGGCATTAAAAAAACAACAACTGTGAGTATCACAAAAAACAAAATAAAACAAAACAACATCCACATATATAAAAACTAATATTAAAGCCAACGCGGTGGAATAATTTTCTGAAAAAATGTATAAGGAATGTTAGCTAATGTACTTTGGCAGTGGGAATCAAGCCAAAACATTTTATCTTGGTAACACTGGCTGATATTAAACATTCCTTTTCCGCTTTGTTTTGAGTTCATTTTCTGATTCCCATGGAAGAGAATGAAAGGCTGCAATGACAACAAAAGGGGTCACTGCCAATGCTTTTGCATTGCTCTAGTGGTTTTCCAAAGTATGTCATTTCAGAATAATTTCTTCCTTTTTCCTCTTCCACCCTAAGTAATGTTACAACTTTTTCTTGACCCAGTATTTCTAAAATCACAGTCTTCCTTGTCCCTTATCTTAACTACTATTCTCTCATCCCTTTTCTTTCCTGTCATTTGACAAAAACAATTCTTATGGGTGAACTAATATTTTTTCTTCATAGATGTAAAATGCTTACTCTTATTGCAAGGGCAGATAAAAAGAATCTTTTTGAGTTGGTTTTAGTAGCTGTCTTCTTACACTTAGTAAAATAACCCAGAAGGGCTTCATCAGCATTTGGTCCTGGGGTCTGATAGACTTGGGTTTGAATGCTGACTTGCCACGTAGTTGGGCACATTATTTAACTTCTCAACCTCAGTTACCCTATTTCTATAATGAATACAATTTCTTCTTCACAGGGTTATCATTAATGAGGTAATATATTTAAAGACCCTATCACATGCTTGATGCATAGGAAGTATTTAATAAATAATTAGCTTTTCTTGTCTTTATGAGGAGGTAGAATCTAGATAAAGAATCTGGTTGCTCCTTATAACAGATTAGCAGAACCTATGGACTCTACCTGGGCCGAGAAACAGACAAGTAGGTTACAAAAAATGGTGCTAAAAATATCAGTAAAATGCGTTTCCATTTCCAAGCAAGATGGAGTATCAGGGACCAGATTTAACCTCCTGCAACAAACAACTAAAAATCTGTTCAAAATATATGAAAGAAGTTTTTAAGAATTGGATATCATGCAATGAAAATAAGTAATCCTTGAGAGACAGGAATAATTGTCTGAAGAAAGCTTACAGGCTAAATGACAGCGGAGTCCAGGTGGAATCCAGTGGTTTCCCTGAGTTGAGGAGATGGAACTGGGAATTTTCGGAGGCCAGTCTGGCTAGAGTTCACAGGGCAGAATGAAGAGGAGAGAAATGCAGAGAGAGAACTCTGGAGATCTGCAAAGGTTCCTCTCAAGTCTTCAGCTGAGTTCTCACCAGCACAAGCACCTCAAGAAACTATCTAAAGCCAGGGGTAGAACTACCCAAAAGGGTTACAGAGACTAATGAAGCTCACACAGATCTGGGAATAATTCCTGATCCCTCCTAACAAAGTGGAAATCCTCATAAGGCATCAGGGTATCAGGTAGAATACTCAGAAAATCAGTAAGGATATAAAAGACCTGAATAACAACAACAACAATTAACTTGACTTAATTGATATTTATACAACATAACACTGAAAGCAGTAAAATACACATTTTTTCAAGTACACATGGAACTTTTACCAATATATACCATATATCGGGCTGCAAAACAAGTCTCACAAATTTAAAAGGATTCAAATATGTTCTCTGACCACAAATGGAAACAAAAATCAATTACAATATATCTGGAAAATCTTCAAATATTTGGAAACTCATGAACATACTTTTAAATAATCCATAAGTAAAAGAATAATTTGTCAAAAGGCAGTTTTGAAAATATTTTGAACTGAATGAAAATAATGCAACATGTTGGAACTTGTGCAATGCAGCTAAAGCAATACTTAGAAGGAAATGTATCACATCAGATGAACACCTATATTAAAAAAGAAGGTCTCAAATCAACCTCAGCTTCCACCTTAATAAATTAGAAAAGAACAAATTAAATCCAAATTAATTAGAAAAAAGAAAATAATAAAACCTAGAGCAGAAATCAATGAAATAGAAAACAGGAAAATAGAAAAATCAAAGAAACTAAAAGCTGTTTTTTTGAGATGACCAATCAAATTGATAAACCTCTTAGCAGAATGATTAGGAAAAAAAAGGAGAGAAGATACAAATAATCAACATCAGGAATGAAGGAGGTAACATCACTATAGATTCTACAGATACTCAAATTATAATATAGGAATACTATGACCATCTTTATGGCAATAAATTTGACAACTTAGATGGAATGTATGAATTCCTTGAAAGACAAAAATTATCAAAGGCCACTGAAAAAAAATAACCTGAATAATCCTATATCTACTAAAAAAATTGAATTTGTTATTTAAAAACCTTCCCACAGGTTGTATAGACCCATTGATTAACACTACAAATATAAATAAGTTACGTGCATGAACTACTGCAAAGGTATGAATCTTGTACAATGAATGTTTAAGTTCAGGGTACAGGGAGAAAACTGCTATTGCATGCTATAGGCTATGTTTAACAGGAAAACATCAGCAGTACCACAGCACAACAGGGGTAAATAATCGGGGAAGGGACAAGAGTTAAGGGGAGATTTAAGAATTTCCATCTGGTGAGGGTGTGTTATTGGTTATCTTTCTCTTGGGAACAATGGAAATATCTAAAATTGGGAGTGTTAATGGACTGTTGACCTTGGACATTATATATGATGCCCAATGAATGGAGGGGCTGAAAGATGCACTAAGAAGTAGATGGGAAAATGATGGCATATACATATGATTGAATATTGTGCTGCTACAAAAAGAACAAAGTTGTGAGGCATGCACCATTGTGGATGAACCTTTGGGACATTTGGTGAGGCAAAATGAGCCAGAAACAAATGGGCAAATATTGTATGGTCTCACGTAGAAAATACTTATAAGAAAACAGGAGAACAAGATTGTAAGCTCTTATAGCAGTCACATTTAGCCCAGAGTGGTAATTGTTATTTCTGGATTTTGAGAGGCTGTTTTATATATGTATAACCTGGGATTTAGAGATAAGAATGAAGCCAATCTAGGTCAGGATTAAGACAATTCAGAATTCAAGGGTAAGGAAGACATTGTCTATATTTTAGAACCTCACCTACTCTTTGAGACCAAAGCAAGAAAGGTTTATTTTGTCCGGAACCTAAATTTTCTGTGGCACATAATCTAACTCAACCCGTCTGGATACATCATTTGAACAACTGAAACACAGGGAGCCCAGACTAAGAATGAGGGCTTTTAATCTGGTATAGCTTAATGTAATGCCTGGATCCATCCCAGAGTATATTAAGCAGATAGATAATCAAAAAGTATTGGCAAAGTCCTTTGAGGGATGGGAGAAAAAATATGGAACTATTGAACTTTACCATAGGGAAACCTCAATACTGTGTCAAACATTAGCGACACCCAAATCAAAAGGTCAAGCCCTTGATCATGAGGCTTGCTCTTGTGAATCTTATGTATGTAGCGAAGAAGCTTAGCCTACCTATAGGTATGCCTAAGCCTGAAGGACTACTTTTGTTGCTTGGATGTGGCCTCCATCTCTCTAAGCCCAACTCTGCAAGTGAAGTCATTGCCCATCCCCCTACGTGGGACATGACATCCAGGGATGAAAGCCACCCTGGTGGCGTGGGAAATGACTCCCAGGGATGAACCTGGCCCTGGCACTGTGGGATCAACAATGCCTTCTGACCAAAGGGGGAAAGAAGTGTAACAAATAAGGTATCAGTGGCTGAGGGAGTTCAAAGAGAGTCAAGAGGCTACTCTGGAGGTCACTCTTATGCAAGCTTCAGTTAGACATTGCTATCTATCATAACTTGCCAACACCAACTACAACCATTCCAGCCAATCCTAAAGAATACGTACGGCATTATATAAGATTCTCTGAAGTTTCCATGTACTAGAGTATGGAAAACCTACAGCCTCCAGATGGGTCCCTGGACCAGATAAGTCCTGAATTGCAGAAGGGCCAGCCTCTCTAGAACATCAACTAGTTACATCCCCCATCCCATATTATCAACAACCCCTTCTAATGTGATAAATGGGCATAGTTCCATTTATCTCCCCTAAAGAGTCGGAGAAAGATCAAAGGTGATGGTGGAGTTATACAGAGAAGGCAGGGTGTAACAAATGAGTATGACTGCTGAATCATTAAATTGATATTTCTTTTAGTCTCCAGTATTTTAGAGCAGCTAGAAGTAAAAATATAAAATTGTGGAATTATAATCCATACTAAACTCTGAAATCCATTTTACAACTAATTATTGAGATGTGCTCTGAAATTTATTGCCTTTTTGCATATATGTTATTTTACCCAAAAAAGAAAAAAAAGTCAATTATGATGATAAATGCAGTTACATGAAAAAAAAAAAAATTCTCAGGGGGAAAAAAAAACATTCCCACAAAGAAAACTCCAGGCCCTGATAGTTGCTCTGGCAAATTCTACCAAAAATTTAAGGAAGAAAAAATCAATTCTACACAGCTTTTCGGAAAATTGAAGAGGAGTGGATACTTTCCAAATCATTCTGTAAGGCAAGCATTATTTTGATACCAAAACCAGATGAAAACATTACAAGAAAAGAAAATATAGACCAGTATTTTCGAACTACAGAGATGCAAATATGGTTGTCAAAATTTTAATATCAACTACAATCTAGGAAGGAAACATATCAGGACCAAGTAGGATTCATCAGGAATGCAAGGTCAGTTTAATATTCCAAAATTAATCAATACAATTCACCATATCTAATAACCTGAAAAAGAAAAATTTATATAATCATTTTAACAGACGGAGAAAATGCATTTGACAAAATTCAATATCTGTTCCTGTCAGCAAACTGAACAAAAACACAGAGAACTTTTTCAACATAACAAAGGACAACTACAAAAAACCCTACATTCAATATCATACTTAATGGCAAAAGACTGAATATTTTCTCTCTAAGATAAGGAACAAAGCAAGGACATTGGTTCTCACAAATATATTCAACACTGTCTTGGAGACTGCAGACATTACAGTTAGGGGGTGGCACGGGGCTGGGAGGAAAGAAGCAGCAAAGAAGGAAATAAAAAGTATCCAAATTAGAAAGGAAGAAGTAAAACTGTCTTTATTCACATGTAAATGATTATATATATATATATATCATATATATATATAGGACCTCCTAAGGAATCTACAAAATAACTACCAGAACTAATAAGTGAACTTAGTAAGGTTATAGGATACAAGTTCAATATACAAAAATTGACTGTATTTCTATATACCAGCAATGAATAATTGGATATTGAAATAATGCCATTTACAGTGGGATAAAAATCTAGAATTAGGGCTAAATCTGATTAAGAATATGCAAGACCTTTGCGTATGTACAACACATACAACTAGTGTATATATGATATACTAAAAACTATAAAATATTGCTGAGAGAAATTAAATACGTAAATAAGTAGATAGATATTTAGTGTTTAGGTATTAGAAAATTCAGTATTGTTAAGACGTCAGTTGTTTACAACCTGATCTACAGATTAATGGCAATCCCGAACAAAATCTCTATAGGCTCTTTTTTGTAGAAAACGGGTTTTAAAATTCCTATGGAAATGAATTTGAAATTCATTCAACATGGTAAGGACCTAGAATATCCAGAACAACTTTGAGAAAGAAGAAGAAATTTGGAAGACTTGAACTACCTGTTTCCAAGCTATAATCATGAAGACAGTGTAGTACTGGCATCAAGCTAGACAAGTAGATCAATGGAACAGAATAAAAAGCCCAGAAATAGACCCACACATATATGTCAATTGATTTTTGACAAAGATACACAAGCAATTCAGATGGAGAAAGGACCATCTTTTCAAGAAATGGTGCTGGATGATGAAGAACAAAGGAATGTCATTACTGCAGGGTGCTGAAAATAGATGGTTATTAAAATTTTAAAATTTCACCTTATGTGTGAGACTAAAGCAAAAAATGTTTATTTGGTACAAAATTTATATTTTGACTAGTGCATTTCTTAATATAACTTATGTAGATAGCTTGATTGAACACCCTAAGTACTTGAAATCTTGGGTAGGACATGAGATTTTGCTGGTTTTTCCAGAGTGATGCCCTGATGAATCCCACAGTGATTTGATCAGTGAGTGGAAAAGTATTTGCAAAGTCCCCTTTGGGGAATGGTGAGAACAGGGGAAAATTCAATCCCCCCCAAGTTGAATTCTTGATATTCTCACAAGCAGTGTGGACAACAAAAGCTATAGGCTGAGCCCCCAGTCTTGGGGTTTGTTCATATGAAACTTAACCCCACAAAGGATAGGTCAAGTCTACTTAAAATTTAGGCCTAAGAGTCACCCCCAAGTGAGCCTCTTTCGTTGCTCAGATGTAGCCTCTCTCTCCAGCCAACACAACAAGCAAATTCACCACCCTCCCTCTGTCTACGGGGGACATGACTCCTAGGGGTGTGGACCTTCCTGGCAATGTGGGACAGAAATCCTAGAATGAGCTGAGACTCAGCATCAAGGGATTGAGAAAAACCCTAGAATGAGCTGAGACTTAGCATCAAGGGATTGAGAAAACCTTCTTGCCCAAAAGGGGGAAGAGTGAAATGAGACAAAGTGTCAATGGCTGAGAGATTCCAAACAGAGTTGAGAGGTTATCCTGGAGGTTATTCTTATGCATTAAGTAGATATCACCTTGTTATTCAAGATGTAATGGACAGGCTGGAGGGAACTGCCTGAAAATATAGAGTTGTGTTCCAGTAGCCACGTTCTTTGAAGATGATTGAATAGTAATATAGCCTTCACAATGTGACTGTGTGATTATGAAAAAAAAAAAAGAAATGGTGCTGGTACAACAGGATAGCCATATGAAAAAAATAAAAGAACTTTGATCTAGTCTTCTTACCATATATAAAGATTTACTCACACAGGATCACAAATTTAAATGTAAAACCTTAAAGTATAAAACTTTTAGAAGAAAACATGGTCTATAAAAAATTAATAAGTTGAACTTTATCCAAATTACTAACTTTGTGTTTTGAAAGACAAGTGAAGGGAATGAAAAGAGAAGCCACAGACCGGGAGAAAATTATGTTAATCATGTATCTGATAGGGCATTTGTATCTGGAATATAAAAGGAACCCTCAGAAATCAATTAGAAAGGGCAGTGCAACGGTGGCTCAACAGGCAGAATTCTTGCCTGCCATGCCAGAGACCTGGGTTCGATTTCTAGTGCCTGCCCATGCAAACAAAACAAAACAAAACAAAACAAACTCAATACAATGATGGCAACCCAATAAAAAATGGGTAAACGATCTAAAGAGACTTCACCAAAGAAGATATACAAATGGCCAATAAGCACACAAAAAAGATGTTTGATATTATTAGAGAAATATAAATTAAAACCACGATGATTTATTACAATACACCTATTAGAATGTCTAGAATTAAAAAGTCTGAAATACTAAGTGTTGGTGCGGTAGTGGAATAGATGGTACATTTCGTATCTACTGATGGGAATGTAAAATGGTACAAATACTTTGGAAAACAGTTTTGGTAGTTTCTGAAAATGTTAAATATATACCCCCTATAGACCAAGTCATTCCACTCCTAGATATTTATCCAAGGGAGACGAAAACATAAGTTCAAAGCAGTTTTACTTATAATACCAAAACAACCCAAATAGCCATTAAAAGGATGATTACGAAGACCATAAAGCAACATGATACAAAGAAAGATACAGGGTAGGAATGCTGGCCTGCGATGCCAGAGGACCGGGGTTCAATTCCCGGTGCCTGCCCATGTAATTAAAAAAAAAAAAAAGAAAAGATACGAAATTAACTTTAAGCCATTATAACAAATATGTTTTAAAAAAAAGCATAGTAGAAAGGTGAAGGAAAAATGCCAACTGCTAACAGTGATATTGTAACAATGGAGCTACCTATAATTTTCCTCCCTTTGCAATTTCTAGATTGTTTTGTAATATAGTTTTACAATTTTTTTCTCTTTTAAAATTGAAATAATTTCAAAAAGTAGGTTGTAAACTAAGTATGGGTTTTTGATAACAAAAGGCAAGAAAATAAAAGAAGGAAGGGATGAGTGACAGAAAGGCTGAGTGGATCACTGGCAGTAATCCAATCATAGGAAGTTGTGTGTAAACTCCAGCCACCCATCAACTGAGTAACTATATTAGTAGCCTACTCTCCATTTTTAAAAATATTGCTATATTCCGGGACTCTCTTTTCTTTTTTTTCCTTCTCAAGCCTATATTCTGTACTACAGTGTGATACAAAAGGCAAAGAGTTAATACTGAAGTAACAAGAGTTCTTTTCTTTTCTTTTTTTTTCTTTGTATGGGCAGGCACCAGGAATCGAACCTGGGTCTCTAGCATGGCAGGCGAGAACTCTTCCTGCTGGGCCACCGTGGCCCGCCCCTTTTCTTATTTTATAAGGTAAATAGACTTCATATTTTAAAAACATTTCTCTTCCATAAGGCAGCACAAACACTTTCCAGTTACACTGTTAATGTCTAACAGTAGTATTAACCATGTTTTCCAGACAGATGGGAATTCTGAACTTGATGACTAATGCTTTTTTTGGCATCTACAGTGGAAAAAAAATTTGGTCCCCAGAATATGTACTTCTGCTTCATACTCCTTAGCCAGCTAGCTGTTAGTGTGGAGAAATACAGCTCTCTCTAAATTATTTTGATTTAAAGGAGGGTTAAATAAATATTGTGACCTCATTAAGCTGTTCTGTGCCCACATCCCTCCTTTATTTACACTGCTAGTAGAGCTTCTGCAAAATACAATCTCTTAGCCAAAACAGGGATGACATAGACTTAGTAAGACTGACTAGAAGGAAGAAAGGGTGGCATGGGATTGCAAAATGCTCCCTTCACAGAGGATATGACATGTCTTTAGTTGAGCTGATATATTCTCACAGCTTTCAAAAATATCCAACTTATTCCACACTTACTACATGCCAGGCACTGTGCTAAGTACATTTCCTTCATTCCCTTCATACTCGGAGGCCCTTCCTTTTTGTCTCCTGTTAAACTTCTTCAAAAACTGTCTCAAATGATATTTCCTTCACAGACATATTTCTTCCTTATAATTCTGGCCAGTATTGTGCTTTTCTGATAGGATTTCACAGAATCATGAGATTTTGGAGTTGGAGGGGCTCTTAGAGTCATTTCACCTGATTTTCTCCCTAAAACACAGAGAGAAGTAACTTTTCCAAGACTAAACTGCTGCTGAGCCAGGAGTTAGCAGTTTTGAATGTGTTTCACAGAAGCCTAGTCATACATTGCCATACATCAAGATCTATTATGATATGTCTTCTGTACCAGATTGTAAGTTCTTTGAGGGTAGGAACCAAGTCTTGCTCATCTCCAATTTTTCCAAAAGCACAAAGTACAGCAATAAATGCCTGTCTAGCTGAATTAGTTAGAAAAAGTGCTAGTCCAAGGAAAATCCAGGGTTTGACTGGTTGGCAACCATGCTGCTGTAGAAGCCAAAAGCCAGTTTGTGCCTAGAATTTTCTGCCAACCTAAGTTTCATACACAGAACAACCAAAAGTAGAAGAGAACTTTAACTTTTAAAAGATGCATAGGAAGAGATATTTCATGACATGGAGCAATTTTGTTCTATTAAAAACAGGAAAAGCTCTTGAAACCCTATAGTGAAGTTGCTGATGTTCGCTAATTTTCCCCAGTTGGATCATCATTAATAGTGAAGTAAAAATAAACCTTCAATAGATTGTTTTTTCTTAAAATGCACATTCACATACTATTTTTTAAATGCGCAAGTGTACTTCCATTAGGATATCAAATGTTATGTGAAAAAACTGACAACGTTTCCAGAAATGTTTTTGTTGGCTAATTTCTCTAGCAAGGATGCCTAATGTCTGAAGGGAACAAGTTTTGAAAAGGCACTATGAATATAATGAGAAGTTGGGAATTCTAGGTTTTAGATTGCAACTATTCTTTACATCTGTCTTTTCATCCATTCACCCATTTCTTTTTTCAACAAACATTTACTGAGTTCCTACAATGTGCCAGGCACTTTGCTGTGCAGAGCAGCGAGCCAGGCAGATATGGAAATTACATTTCAGAGAGGAAGATACACAATAAATAAAAGAAAACAAAGAAGACAAGTACAGATTATAATAAATCTATAAAGGAAATAAAAAGAATGAGAATAATAGGAGGAGAAGTGGCAGTAGGAATGCTTTGACTAGCTATACATTACATAACCAACTATGTAATTTTAGATAAATCACTGAGTTTTTCTATTGTTTAGATTTTCAACATGCAAACCTAAGAGGCTGAACTGGTTAACATCAGAGTGGGAAGAATCTTAAAGTAAGAAAACCTTAAGTTTGAGACCTGGCCTTGTCTGTAAAACTATACCTGCATTGTCTCTCTGATGACAGATGCTGTGAGGAGTGTATGAAAGTCTTTATGAATTAAAGTCGCTTTCAGGCTAATTTAATAGATTAAGAGCTGTCCTTTTACTTCTTTATGACTGGATATTTACAGTCAAATATACTGTATGGCTGGATGTTTATTTTTATTTTCACTAGAGAAGACCTTTGAGAACTTCAAATCATGCTAGATTAAATTTTCTATTCTGCTCTTTCCAAATAAGAAGCATATATACTCTATGAATGGGATAATGAATTTGGTAAATCAACATTAATAACCCAACTTGTGATAATATATCCTTTGCTGTGGATCAAAATCCCACTATTTTTTGTCTTTACTCCTTTTTTCTGTACTAAGTTTAAGGAAAATCAATTTCTGATAGGCTGAAGAAAAAACAACTAATAAAACTCTAGAAAAAACACTTTTCCTTTAAATTTTGACTATCAAGCTAGGCTACATAGCCCAAGATTTGCATCCTTCACTGAAAGCCTGTCCATTGTATCGAAGAAGAGAAACCTTACCAAGTGTAAAGTGCCATTATTGGTTACTGCAGGAAGGCGGGCCCATCGCTCATTTTCCAATTCCTCCATCACTTGATTCATTGCACTCTTTAGCCAGGTATCCACAGAAACCCCAATCTGCTTCAGCAGGTCCAGCCGGGCTTCAGCTTTCAACTTAATTATCTAAGAAAAACAAGAAAACAATCAGAAACTGAGGCATTTTTTCCCCTCAACTTTGTTTTTTTTAGCTATTTCTGATCTATTGATTAGAACAATCCTGATATTCACAAACAACTCTTCTTTGACACAGATGCTAATTTTTCACTTAGAGAGCAAATGAGTGAGTGTGTGGACACAAGAATAGAAATCGGGGTTTCTTGATGATGACAGATGGTGCACTCGCATTTTGACAAGACCGTAGTAATGGTGATGCATCAAACACTAGCTATGAAAAGAAAGAGATTAATGTGCCAAAAAGTCTGCTTTCTTTTCTTGTTAATAAGGTAATGCATCAGAGCATCCTGAAATATAGCATTTCAATAGCCTAATCCTGGACTTTTTATTCTCTTCTATAATCCATCTTTTATAGTCTGTGAATGATCTAATCATGCCACTCACCTGCTTAAAAACTTCCATGACTTTTGACTGCCTATAAAGAATTGACTAATTTTTAACCTGGAATAAAATATCTTCTACAATTTGGGCTGAATTATTTCACTTCATTACTTCCCACACCTTGTGCTCCCACACCATTGTCTGACACCTACTGTTCTTCCAACACATTATATACCTTTGTTCATACCAATGCCTGTGTATATAAAACCCTTTCATTCGAATTTTTTCTATGCCTGTTAAGTCAGCTCAAACATTACCCCTTCCATGAAGATTTTCCTAAACATCCATCCTCCTTCCTTTGGCAGTTAACTACTCCATTTTCTCTTCTCCCAAAACATTATAACGCAAAAAAAAACCCTACATTATTCTTAACCATTTAATTGTTTATCTTTTTTAATCAACTTAGGGCTCCTTTAGGACTGGGGCACTGATATTCATCACTATTCTCAGGTATGTAGTATGTGTTCAATAAATCTTTTTTTTTTTAGAAGGATCCTAAAATAAAAGCACTACTTTTGCTTTTCCATCTAAGATTTTACTTTGAAAAGGCTCTACCATTTCAGCTGAAGTTAACCTTAAAAAATTGCCATTCAATTACACTAAGCTATTTTCCCCCTTAATAATAATTTTAGTAATAAACTGCTTTCCTATAATAATTCTAACATTCTTCAGCACAAGCTTAAACAACCTCCCTTTTGATTTAGTTTGTTGATTAATAATAAAGTCTATTTTGCTTTTTAAATGAAATCATGATGCAGCTGTCTGATGTAAAAAATAACGGAGAACAGAAAGGAATCACTGAAACAATATTTTGAAGCAATCCCTCTAGAATTCAATAATGATCATGGTTGATACAATAGAAAAGGGATAATAGGCTACTAGCCAATACAAGTTTGGAGTTTAAAACAATCTTGGGCATTCTATATATCTCATTAAGTACCCAGCAGTTTTCCTTTAGAGAATCATTAATTCCTCCAATATAGTGATAATGAAGCATTGTTGCGTTCTTCCAACACAGAGAGCCTTCTATTTAAGGAAGAAGGATAGGTAAACAATTTTAATCTAAAAAAGTTGGAGAGACCAAACCAAAACAACACCTTCCTCCTTCTCCATGTCTGTTGGGCCACGTCACTGCATCAGAAATAGTAGGGATTAAGAATGAAAGTTTCCTATTGTCCAAATTGAAAAAAAAGATTCCCTGGTTCTTTGGCTCAAATGACTGGTTCAAGTCATAAGGAAGCAACTACAGAACCAATTTAAAATCTGACCCAATCAAAGAGTAACAGCTTTCCTCCAGTACTCATGCCTCTGAAACTCAGCCACTTTTGCAAATCTGTCAATCCCTGAAATCCACGTTTTACGAAACCCTACACATCAACTCTTGCTTTGTTCAAAGAACTGTGTTTTGTATCATTCTCTTTTGCTGAGAAAGTAAAAAAATTCAGTTTCATTATTTCAGATATTGGAGTGGTGGTCTCTTCCTTCAACATTTGAAGGTTCTAGTGAGATAATTTTGAGGACCTAAGTTGATAGAATTCTGAGGGACTTGAGGATAAACAGGTATACTCACTGAATTCCTTTTGTACACAATTTTTTGATCATTCTCTGGATTCTTTTCTGGGTGAATCAGTATCAGTTACTGGGCTTTGACCTGTTTCATTGTGCTCTCATTGCTTACTTTATTTTGTTTTCCTAAGATTTGAAGCATAGAGATCTTTATTTTAAATTGAGATAAACTGCACATAAAATTCATCATTTTAACTATTTAAAAATGTACAACTCAGTGGCTTTTAATATCATATAGATCTTTATATAAGGTAATTAGACCTTTTGGTTTAAAGGTGTACTTCTTGGTAAATTCTGATATCTTATTTTTCCCCCAATACCCTTTTTTTTTTATTAATTAAAGAAAAAAAAGAAATTAACACAACATTTAGAAATCATTCCATTCTACATATGCAATCAGTAATTCTTAACATCATCACATAGATGCATGATCATTATTTCTTAGTACATTTGCATCGATTTAGGAAAAGAACTAGCGAAACAACAGAAAAAGATATAGAATGTTAATATAGAGAAAAAATAAAAATAATAATAATAGTAAAAAAAAGAAAAGAAAAGGAAAAATAAAAAGAAAAAAAAGACACAAACAAACAAACAAACAAACAAAAAACCTATAGCTCAGATGCAGCTTCATTCAGTGTTTTAACATGATTACTTTACAATTAGATATTATTGTGCTGTCCATTTTTGAGTTTTTGTATCTAGTCCTGTTGCACAGTCTGTATCCCTTCAGCTCCAATTACCCATTATCTTACCCTGTTTCTAATTCCTGCTGGTCTCTGTTACCAATGACATATTCCAAGTTTATTCTCGAATGTCGGTTCACATCAGTGGGACCATACAGTATTTGTCCTTTAGTTTTTGGCTAGACTCACTCAGCATAATGTTCTCTAGGTCCATCCATGTTATTACATACTTCATAAGTTTATTCTGTCTTAAAGCTGCATAATATTCCATCGTATGTATATACCACAGTTTGTTTAGCCACTCTTCTGTTGATGGACATTTTGGCTGTTTCCATCTCTTTGCAATTGTAAATAACGCTGCTATAAACATTGGTGTGCAAATGTCCGTTTGTGTCTTTGCCCTTAAGTCTTTGAGTAGATATCTAGCAATGGTATTGCTGGGTCGTATGGCAATTCTATATTCAGTTTTTTGAGGAACCACCAAACTGTCTTCCACAGTGGTTGCACCATTTGACATTCCCACCAACAGTGGATAAGTGTGCCTCTTTCTCCGCATCCTCTCCAGCACCTGTCATTTTCTGTTTTGTTGATAATGGCCACTCTGGTGGGTGTGAGATGATATCTCATTGTGGTTTTGATTTGCATTTCTCTAATGGCCAGGGACATTGAGCATCTCTTCATGTGCCTTTTGGCCATTTGTATTTCCTCTTCTGAGAGGTGTCTGTTCAAGTCTTTTTCCCATTTTGTAATTGGGTTGGCTGTCTTTTTGTTGTTGAGTTGGACAATCTCTTTATAAATTCTGGATACTAGACCTTTATCTGATGTGTCGTTTCCAAATAATGTCTCCCATTGTGTAGGCTGTCTTTCTACTTTCTTGATGAAGTTCTTTGATGCACAAAAAGTGTTTAATTTTGAGGAGCTCCCATTTCTTTCTTTCTTTCTTCAGTGCTCTTGTTTTAGGTTTAAGGTCCATAAAACCACCTCCAATTGTAAGTATCATAAGATATCTCCCTACATTTTCCTCTAACTGTTTTATGGTCTTAGACCTAATGTTTAGATCTTTGATCCATTTTGAGTTAACTTTTGTATAGGGTGTGAGATATGGGTCCTCTTTCATTCTTTTGCATACGGATATCCAGTTCTCTAGGCACCATTTATTGAAGAGACTGTTCTGTCCCAGGTGAGTTGGCTTGACTGCCTTATCAAAGATCAAATGTCCATAGATGAGAGGGTCTATATCTGAGCACTCTATTCGATTCCATTGGTTGATGTATCTATCTTTATGCCAATACCATGCTGTTTTGACCACTGTGGCTTCATAATATGCCTTAAAGTCCGGCAGCATGAGACCTCCAGCTTCGTTTTTTTCCCTCAAGATACTTTTAGCAATTCGGGGCACCCTGCCCTTCCAGATAAATTTGCTTATTGGTTTTTCTATTTCTGAAAAGTAAATTGTTGGGAATTTGATTGGTATTGCATTGAATCTGTAAATCAATTTAGGTAGGATTGACATCTTAACTATATTTAGTCTTCCAATCCATGAACACGGTATGCCCTTCCATCTATTTAGGTCTTCTGTGATTTCTTTTAACAGTTTTTTGTAGTTTTCTTTGTATAGGTTTTTTGTCTCTTTAGTTAAATTTATTCCTAGGTATTTCATTCTTTTAGTTGCAATTGTAAATGGGATTCGTTTCTTGATTTCCCCCTCAGCTTGTTCATTACTAGTGTATGGAAATGCTACAGATTTTTGAATGTTGATCTTGTAACCTGCTACTTTGCTGTACTCATTTATTAGCTCTAGTAGTTTTGTTGTGGATTTTTCCGGGTTTTCGACGTATAGTATCATATCGTCTGCAAACAGTGATAGTTTTACTTCTTCCTTTCCAATTTTGATGCCTTGTATTTCTTTTTCTTGTCTAATTGCTCTGGCTAGAACCTCCAACATGATGTTGAATAATAGTGGTGATAATGGACATCCTTGTCTTGTTCCTGATCTTAGGGGGAAAGTTTTCAATTTTTCCCCATTGAGGATGATATTAGCTGTGGGTTTTTCATATATTCCCTCTATGATTTTAAGGAAGTTCCCTTGTATTCCTATCTTTTGAAGTGTTTTCAACAGGAAAGGATGTTGAATCTTGTCAAATGCCTTCTCTGCATCAATTGAGATGATCATGTGATTTTCCTGCTTTGATTTGTTGATATGGTGTATTACATTAATTGATTTTCTTATGTTGAACCATCCTTGCATACCTGGGATGAATTCTACTTGGTCATGATGTATAATTCTTTTAATGTGTTGTTCGATTCGATTTCCTAGAATTTTGTTGAGGATTTTTACATCTATACTCATTAGAGAGATTGGCCTGTAGTTTTCTTTTTTTGTAATATCTTTGCTTGGTTTTGGTATGAGGGTGATGTTGGCTTCATAGAATGAATTAGGTAGTTTTCCCGCCACTTCAATTTTTTTGAAGAGTTTGAGGAGAGTTGGTACTAATTCTTTCTGGAATGTATGATAGAATTCACATGTGAAGCCGTCTGGTCCTGGACTTTTCTTTTTAGGAAGCTTTTGAATGACTGATTCAATTTCTTTACTTGTGATTGGTTTGTTGAGGTCATCTATTTCTTCTTGAGTCAAAGTTGGTTGTTCAAGTCTTTCCAGGAACCCGTCCATTTCATCTAAATTGTTGTATTTATTAGCGTAAAGTTGTTCATAGTATCCTGTTATTACCTCCTTTATTTCTGTGAGGTCAGTGGATATGTCTCCTCTTCCATTTCTGATCTTATTTATTTGCATCCTCTCTCTTCTTCTTTTTGTCAATCTTGCTAAGGGCCCATCAATCTTATTGATTTTCTCATAGAACCAACTTCTGGTCTTATTGATTTTCTCTATTGTTTTCATGTTTTCAATTTCATTTATTTCTGCTCTAATCTGTTATTTCTTTCCTTTTGCTTGCTTTGGGATTAGTTTGCTGTTCTTTCTCCAGTTCTTCCAAGTAGACAGTCAATTCCTGCATTTTTGCCTTTTCTTCTTTTCTGATATAGGCATTTAGGGCAATAAATTTCCCTCTTAGCACTGCCTTTGCTGTGTCCCATAGGTTTTGATATGTTGTGTTTTCGTTTTCATTCACCTCGAGGTATTTACTAATTTCTCTTGCAATTTCTTCTTTGACCCACTCGTTGTTTAAGAGTGTGTTGTTGAGCCTCCATGTATTTGTGAATTTTCTGGCACTCCGCCTATTATTGATTTCCAACTTCATTCCTTTATGATCCGAGAAAGTGTTGTATATGATTTCTATCTTTTTAAATTTGTTAAGACTTGCTTTGTGACCCAGCATATGGTCTATCTTTGAGAATGATCCATGAGCACTTGAGAAAAAGGTGTATCCTGCTCTTGTGGGATGTAATGTCCTATAAATGTCTGTTAAGTCTAGCTCATTTATAGTAATATTCAGATTCTCTATTTCTTTATTGATCTTGTGTCTAGATGTTCTGTCCCTTGATGAGAGTGGTGAATTGAAGTCTCCAACTATTATGGTATATGTGTCTATTTCCCTTTTCAGTGTTTGCAGTGTATTCCTCACGTATTTTGGGGCATTCCGGTTCGGTGCATAAATATTTATGATTGTTATGTCTTCTTGTTTAATTGTTCCTTTTATTAGTAGATAGTGTCCTTCTTTGTCTCTTTTAACTGTTTTACATTTGAAGTCTAATTTGTTGGATATTAGTATAGCCATTCCTGCTCTTTTCTGGTTGTTATTTGCATGAAATATCTTTTCCCAACCTTTCACTTTCAACCTATGTTTAGCTTTGGGTCTAAGATGTGTTTCCTGTAGACAGCATATGGAAGGATCCTGTTTTTTAATCCATTCTGCCAGTCTATGTCTTTTGATTGGGGAATTCAGTCCATTAACATTTAGTGTTATTACTGTTTGGATAATATTTTCCTCTAACATTTTGGCCTTTGTATTATATATATCATATCTGACTTTTCTTCTTTCTACACTCTTCTCCATACCTCTCTCTTCTGTCTTTTCGTATCTGACTCTAGTGCTCCCTTTAGTATTTCTTGCAGAGCTGGTCTCTTGGTCACAAATTCTCTCAGTGACTTTTTGTCTGAGAATGTTTTAATTTCTCCCTCATTTTTGAAGGACAATTTTGCTGGATATAGGAGTCTTGGTTGGCAGTTTTTCTCTTTTAGTAATTTAAATATATCATCCCACTGTCTTCTAGCTTTCATGGTTTCTGCTGAGAAATCTACACATAGTCTTATTGGGTTTCCCTTGTATGTGATGGATTGTTTTTCTCTTGCTGCTTTCAAGATCCTCTCTTTCTCTTTGACCTCTGACATTCTAACTGGTAAGCATCTTGGAGAATGCCTATTTGGGTCTATTCTCTTTGGGGTGTGCTGCACTTCTTGGATCTGTAATTTTAGGTCTTTCATAAGAGTTGGGAAATTTTCAGTGATAATTTCTTACATTAGTTTTTCTCCTCCTTTTCCCTTCTCTTCTCCTTCTGGGACACCCACAACACGTATATTTGTGCACTTCATATTGTCATTCAGTTCCCTGATCCCCTGTTCAAATTTTTCCATTCTTTTCCCTATAGTTTCTGTTTCTTTTTGGAATTCAGAAGTTCCATCCTCCAATTCACTAATTCTAGCTTCTGTCTCTTTAAATTTACCATTGTAGGTATCCATTGTTTTTTCCAGCTTTTCTACTTTGTTTTTCACTCCCATAAGTTCTGTGATTTGTTTTTTCAGTTTTTTCTATTTCTTCTTTTTGTTCAGCCCATGTCTTCTTCATGTCCTCCCTCAATTTATCGATTTGGTTTTTGAAGAGGTTTTCCATTTCTGTTCGTATATTCAGCATTAGTTGTCTCAGCTCCTGTATCTCATTTGAACTATTGGTTTGTTCCTTTGATTGGGCCATATCTTCAATTTTCTGAGCGTGATCCATTATCTTCTGCTGGCGTCTGGGCATTTAGTCAGATTTCCCTGGGTGTGAGACCCAGCAGGTTGAAAGATTTTTCTGTGAAATCTCTGGGCTCTGATTTTCTTATTCTGCCCAGTAGGTGACACTCATGGCACTCATCTGTCTGCGGGTCCCACCAGTAAAAGATGCTGTGGCTCCTTTAACTTTGGAAAACTCTCACTGTAGGGGGGGGGTCGCCAGCCGAAGCGGCTTGGGGGAGTGCCAATCCGTATCTCCCAGCTGGCCCGGGGATCTGTGCGTGGGGAGGGTCGCCGGCCTCCACGGCTTGGGGGAGCGCCTGTCCAAATTTCCCAGCCACCCGGGGTGCCAAGCTTGGTGGGGGGGGGCGCCGGCCTCCATGGCTTGGGTGAGCGCCTGTCCAAATTTCCCAGGCGGCCCGGGGCGCCAGGCGTGGCGGGGGGCGCCAGCCGCCGCGGCTTGGGGGAGTGCCTATCCACCGTTCCCAGCCGCACCGGGAAACCACGTGTTTGGAATGGACCCCGGTCACCGGTCTCCGCGGCTTGGGGATCTCCAATCCAATTCTCCCAGCTGGTCCGGGGGGCCGCGCGTGGGGGCGGGGTGGCGCCAGCCACTGTGGCTTGAGGGGACCGCCTGTCAAATTCTCCCAGCCGGCCCGGGAAGGAGGGAGGGAGGGACTCCGGCCGCCTGCCGCCCCGGCCCGGGGAAGCCCGCGCCCCTCGGCGATCTCACCGGAGCGGGATCTCCCAGCCAGTCAGCCGTTCCAGAATGGGGTACGCTGTCTTCTTGGTCTCTGTCGTGGCTCCGGGAGCTGTTCTGTATCGTTTCTACTTCCCTAGTAGCTATTCTGGAGGAGGAACTAAGACGCGCGTCTTACTAAGCCACCATCTTCTCCGGAAGTTCCCCAATACCCTTTTTGAGATAGAATTCACATACCATACAATTTACTCATTTAAAGTGTACAATTCAGTGGTTCTTAGTATATTCACAGAGTTGAGCAACTATCAACCCAATGTATTTTAGAACGTTTTATCACAACAGAAAGAAAACCTGTATCCTTTAGTCTCAATCTCAATTCCTTCAGCACTACAGCACGTAGGAATCACGATAGATTCCGTCTCTATAGATTTGCCTATTCTGGACATTCAAAAGAAATAGAATGATGTAGTATATTGCCTTTTGGGACCAGCTTCTTTCACTCAGCAAGATGTTTTAAGTTTCATTCATGCTGCAGCATGTATCAGTACTCATTTTTAATGGATAAACAACATTCAACTGTTTGGATATACCATATTTTGTTTAACTCACCATCAATTGATGGACAGCTGCGTTAATCCCACGTTTTGACTATTCTGAATAATTCTGCTATAAACATTTGTGAACAAGTTTTCATGTGGACATATATTTTATTTCTCTTGGGTAAGTATGTAGTAGTATAATTGCGGGGTCATATGTTAACTCTACCTATACCCATTTGAGGAAATGTCAGACTGTTTTCAAAGTGGCTGAGCCATTTTACAATCCCGCTAGCAGTGTATGAAAGTTCAGATTTCTCTACATTTTGACCATCAATTATAAATGTCTGTCTTTTTTATTTTACCCATCCTAATGGGCATGACTGTGGTAATTTATTTTATTACTTTAGTTGCTTTAATTTTATTTTTAATTAACTGTTGTTACTTTTTATAACAGTTTAAGATTTACAGAAAAATTGAGCAGAAGTACAGTGTTTCTATAAACATCCCTCCTCTCCTTATCACACCACCCCCAATGTAGTTTTTACATTATTAATATGTTGTTTTAGTTTGATACCTTTGCTAGAATTGGTGAATCCATATTGACACATTATTATTAACCAATGGCCATGTTTATGTTAGGGTTCACTCTTTGTGTTGTTTATTTCTAAGGGTTTGGTCAAATGCATTACAGTATCACATAGAATAGCTTCACTGTCCTAAAAATCCTGTGCTCCACTGATTTATCCTATCCTACCTCCCCTTGAATCCAGGGCAACTAGTGATCTTTTACTGTCTCTGTATTTTTGCCTTCTCCAGAATATCATGTAATTGGAATCATAGAGTATGTAGCCTTTTAATACTTGCTTATTTCACTTAGCAAGATGCATTTAAAGTTCCTGCATATCTTTTTGTGGCTTGATAACCCATTTCTCTTTCTTGTTGAATAGTATTCCATTGCATGTATGGAATTCCATTACATGTAAGTAAGTTTGTTTATCCATTCACCAATTGAAAGATATCATGTTTGCTTCCAAGTTTTACAATTATGAATAAAGCTCCTACAAACATTCATGTGCTGATTATTGTATGGATATAGTGTCCCGCTGATTTGGGTAAATATCAGGAGCATAACTGATGGATCATATGGTTTACCTAGTTAGAAGAAGTAAAGAAACTGCCAGACTATCTTCCAAAATGGCTTTCTATTTCACATTTCCACCAGCAATAAATGAGAGTTCCAGTTGCTCCACATCTTTGCCAGCATTTGGTGTTGTAGTGTTTTGGATTTTGGCAATTTTAGCAGATGTGCAGTCATACATCATTGTTTTTGCAAATTTGAAATTCCCTAATGACACGTGATGTGGTCTTTTCATAATCTTATTTGCAATATGCATATCTTCACAGTGAGAAGTCTGTTCAAATATCTTGCCCATTTGTTAACGTAATTTAAAAATTTTTAATTGTGGTAAAATACACACAATGTAAAAATTTTTTTTACCATTTTAAGCAGAAAATTATTTGACATTACGTACATTGACAATACTGTATAACTTTTATCACTATCTATTTTCAGACTATTTCATCATACCAAATCAAAATTCATACTCTTTATTTAGAAAGAACTCCCCATTCCCATCTCCCACTACCCTTGGTAATTACTATTCTGTTTTTCACCTCTATGAACTTACTTATTCAAAATACTTCATATAATACTTTGTGTCTGGTTTATTTAACTCAACATAATGTCTTCAAGGTTCATCTTGTGTATCACATACCAAAACTTCACTTGTTACAGCTGAATGATATACTATTATATGATATTTTAGTTTTCTAACTGCTAAAACAAATACCATACAATGTGTTGGCTTAAACAATGGAAAATTTATTGGCTCATGGTTTTGAGCCTGGAAGAAATAAAACATTGAGGAGTCAGCAAGACAATGCTTTATCCTTGAAGACTATGGCATTCTGGGGCTAGCTGCTGGGAATCCTTGACTTTTCTGCCATGTGGCTGTGTCTCTCTTTTCTCTTCTTGGTTCTGTTGACTTCCACTTCTGGTGGTTCACCATCATTTCTTTCTGTGGCCTTCTCTATAAGGCCTCCAGCAATAGGATTAAAACCCATTCTAAAGGGTCCATGCACTAGGGTAACTTTCCAGAAACCTATAACCTCCAGATGGGTCCCTGGACCAGATAAGTCCTGAAACCTAGAGGGCCCAGCCCCTCCAAAACATTAGCTAGTTCCATCTTCCTACCCCTTCTATTGACAGCCCCTTCCAACTCGAAAAAGTTAGAGTGGCCACAGTCCAAATACCCCTAAAGAGTGGGACAGAAGATTGAAGGTGATGGTGGAGTTATACAGAGAAGGTAGGGTTTGTTGGACAAGTGTGATTGCTGAATAACTGTATTGATATTTCTTTCAGTCTCTAGTATCTTAGAATAGCTAGAAGAAAAAACCTAAAATTGTCATTCTGGGAAGATGGCTGAATAGAGCAGTTCGAGATTAGCCCTGCTCCATGGAAAAGTTAGAGAAGGGTGGCGATTCGGGAGTACAGCTGACCAGGGAGAGCCTTCTGCACCACATGGGGCAGCCCAGGTTGCAGAGGCCGAGGAACTGAAAGGCAGAAAGCTGGAGTTTGGCATGGAGCTGCGGAGCTCATGGGAGTGCACAGACGGAAGCCCTGGACTAGGAAGTAAGCCAGGCTGTATTCCTTTGGCATGCTACCCTCACCAGCACAGCCCCGTGAATGGCGACTCACCCCACACACTCAAACCCCATCACCTGCGCCGATTCCCCATGCTCCACGCACCACCACCCCACCAGCCCCCAGTGCACGTATCTGCCCCACACTCCCACCCCAAGTAAAGCCCAAGCCACCTCTCCTGCACCCTTCCGGAGCACTACTTTCCCCCTCCCTGTTCCCTGCAGGCTGTTGCCAGCACATAAAACCTGCAGGCACTAAACTTCATGCTTAGGTTACCCCTGCCCCGCTGCCCCTAGTATTGCATAGCCTTACTCTGACCCCCCTGAGCTCTGTGCATCTGTTTATGGCACTCCCAGGCCCATGCATGTGCACAGGCCCACAATCATGTCTTCAGCTCTGGGAACAACACTTTACAGCAGTCCTAGAACTGTGCATGCACACAGCCTTCAGTCTTACTTCCTAGCTCTGAAAAAGTGCTGACCTGTACAGTTGGATCACACCTGCCCCAATCCACGAAGGCAAAACCCCGACCTACTGCCACAGCTCTACGCATGCACACAAAAGGCCCCGTGCCTTAGACCAGCACACAACAGGGTTACACCCTTCAGACCGGTGTACCCGCAATCCTACATCCTCCCTGGCCACTGGGCCTCCATGTTCACAAGCATCAGTGTAAGAACCCAAACATGTGCCTACACCTGCTCTGAAACAAATCACTGCACTGAGTGCCCCACCCCGTACCCTGCTCTTTGCTGTACAATCATCCTGGAAACAATAAGCCTTACACTAGAAAGAAATAAACTCCCAAAGTAAATCAATCAAGATATTTATATGCCACGAAGACAGCAGAAGATCACTAACCATATCACAATGCAGACAGATAAAGTTCTGCCTAATGACCAAATTAAAACATCTGAGGAGACACAGACGTTGGAACAACTAATCAAAGATGTTCATACAACTCTACTTAATAAAATAAGTGGGACAGCAAATAATATAAAGGAGATCAAGAAGACAGTAGAAGAGCATAAAGGAGGAATTTGAAAGAATAAATAGAAAAATAGCAGATATCACAGAGATTAAAGACTCTGTTGACCAAACAAAAAACATACTAGAGGCACACAACACTAGATTTGAAAAGACAGAAGAAAGAATAAGTGCTATAGAGGACAGGATAATTGACTTTGAAGACTCAAAACAGCAAATGGCAAAAAAGATAGAAAAAACTGAATTGGAATACATGGAAATGATAGGCAAAACAAAGCACACAAATACAAGAATTATTGGTGTCCCAGAAGGAGAAGAGAGGAGTAAAGGGCTAGGAAGAATAGTTGAGGATAGAATGGGGGAAAACTCCTCAATCCTCATAAAGGACATACATATACAAATCAAGGAAGTCTAATGAACTCCAAACAGAATATCTTCAAATAGGCCTTCCTCAAGGCACATACTAATCAGTCTGTCAAATGTTGAAGAAAAGCAGAAAATGCTGAAAGCAGCAAGAGAAAAACAATCTACTACATACAAGGGAAACCAAATAAGACTGAGTTCAAACTACTCAACTAGCACCCTGGAGGCGAGAAAGCAGTGGTCTTTCAGATTCAAGATACTGAAAGAGAAAGACTTCCAGTCAATAATTCTGTACCCAGCTAAACTGTCCTTCAAAATTGAGGGGGAGAGAAAGAGGATCTGCCGCAGGAGCCACAGATGGTTTGTTGAACCCATTAGTTCCCATGGTCTAGACTCTATGCCACCTCCATGTCCCACTATCTGTGCCCCCTCAACATGTCTCTGTTCATGAGGAATGTGGCCGAAGACACCAGGTCTGAAGATTTACATGGTGAATTTGGCTGTTATGGTCCTATAGTTGATGTGTATGTTCCACTTGATTTCTACACTTGTCATCCAAGAGGATTTGCTTATGTTCAATTTGAAGATGTTCGTGATGCTGAAGATGCATTACATAATTTGGACAGAAAATGGATTTGTGGACATCAAATTGAAATTCAGTTATAAAGGGGGATTGGAAGGCACCAAATCAAATGAAAGCCAAGGAAGGGAGGAATGTATACAGCTCTTCATGCTATGATGATTATGACAGATACAGACGTTCTAGAAGCTGAAGTTATTTTTGAAAGGAGGAAGTTAAGAAGTCAGTCTTTTGATTACAACTATAGAAGATCTTATAGTCCTAGAAACAGTAGACCAACTGGAAGACTACAGTGTAGCAGAAGCCATTCCAATAATGACAGACCAAACTGCAGCTGGAATACCCAGTACAGTTCTGCTTACCATACTTCAAGAAAGATCTGAGAAAGCAGAAAAAGAACCAAAGAAGGGCAGTTCAAACAACCAAAGGGTGGGTGGAAGGTGCTGCAATATGAACACTATATGAATATTTTGACTTTGGTCTGAAAAGATAAAAGAATGTTATCGAAAACTATATGGAATAATTGAAGTCCCTTCAAGTTTGAAAGTAAGCATTTCAGGACAAATAAAAGGAAATTCAACTTTGTACTTGTGGAAATTAATCCCTAAAAATGAATAGGTTTATGTCGATTCATGGGTAAAATAGGTCCATAATGAATTATTGAAAACTAGGATGTCTGAATATCAAGGAAGACAGCCATAGTCTCTTACAGTGCCTCTATTGGTCTGTCTCAAACTGAATTGGTGGGAAAAGATATGGTCCAATATAAACTTTCTTTTTGGTTGCCTCTTAAAGTCAGTTTTGCTATTAATGGTAAACTCTGCCTATGTTTATTCTGGTCTGTGTGTAGTGAATAAATAACTTTTATAGTATCACAAAAAAAAAAAAATTGAGGGAGAGATGAAAGTTTTCACAGACAAAGAAGTCCTGAAAGAATCTGTCAATAAGAGACCGGCTCTATAAGAAATACTAAAAGGAGTTCTGCCGGCTGAAAAAAAAAAACAAAAAAAAACAGGAGAGGTAAGTCTGGAGGAGGGCACAGACTGAAGAGTACCACTAAGGGCAATTTAAAGAATACAAAGAGAAAGAGGGAAAAGAATATATAGATCTGACAAATAAAATAAAAAAGATAAGATGATGGAATCAAGAAATGTCTTTTCAATAATAACTTCGAGTGTTAACAGACTAAATTAACCAATTAAAAGATACAGATTGGGAGAATGGATTAAGAAACATAATCCAGCTATATGCTGCTTACAAATGACTCATCTTAGACCCAAGGATACAAATAGACTGAAAGTGAAAGGATGGAAAAAGATTTTCCATGCAAGTTGAAACCAAAAGAAAGCAGGAGTAGCTATACTAATATCAGACAAAATAGACTTAAAATGTAAAGACAACATAAGAGACAAAGAAGGGTGCTATATACTAATTAAAGGGTCAGTTCACCCACAGGATGTAACAATCATAAATGTTTATGCTCCCAATCAAGGAGCTCCAAAGTACATAAGACAGACATAGGCAAAACTGAAGGGAGCGACAGATGCTTCAACAAAATAGTAAAAGACTTCAATACACCGCTCTCCTCTCTAGATAGAACAACCAGACAGAAGATCAACAAGGAAACAGAGAAGTTAAATAACTTGATACATGAATTAGACCTAACAGACATATATAGGTCACTGCATGCCAAAGCACAAGGATATACACTCTTCTCTAACGCCCATGGAACATCCTCCAGGAATCATCATATGCTGGGGTATAAAATAGGTCTTTATAAATTTAAAAATATTGAAATTATTCAAAGCACTTTCTCTGATCACAATGGGATGAAGCTGGCTCTCAATAACCGTCAAAGAACAAGAACACTCACAAATATATGGAGATTAAATAATACACTCTTAAACAGCCAGTGGGTCAAAGGAGAAATTGCAAGAGAAATCAGTAGCCATATGCAGATGAATGAAAATGAGAATATAATTTATCAGAACTTATGGGATGTGGCAAAGGCTGTGCTGAGAGAGAATTTTATTCTAAATGCCTACACTAAAAAACAAGAAAGAGCAAAAATCAAGGACTTAACAGCACACCTGGAGGAATTTGAAAAAGAACAGCAAACTAAACCGAAAGCAAATAGAAGAAGAGAAATAACAAAGATTAAAGCAAAGATAAATGAATGGGAGAAAAAAAGAACAACAGAAAGAATCAATAAAACCAAAAGTTGGTTCTTTGAGAAAATCAATAAAACTGATGGGCCACTAGCAAGACTGACAAAGAAAAAAGAGAGAACATGCAAATAAACCAAATCAGAAATGAGAAGGGGTGTGTTACCACAGACCCTGAAAAAATAAAAGAAACCATAAGAGGATAGTATGAACAACTATATGCCAACAAACTAGACAACTTAGATGAAACTGACAAATTCCTGGAGACACACAAACGAGCTACACTGACTCCAGAAGAAATAGAAAGATCTCAACAAACCAATCACAAATAAAGAGATTCAGTCATCAAAAATCTTCCTATAAAGAAAAACCCAGGTTCAGATGGCTTCACAGGTGAATTTCATCAATCATCCCAGAAAGAACTAACACCAATCCTGCTAAAATTTTTTCCAAAAAAATTGAGGAAAAAGGAACTCTACCTAACTCATTTTTTTTTTTACAATATGAACATTCTTTCTTTATCACATAGTTGTATATTCATCATCATGATCATTTCTTAGAACATTTGCATCAATTCAGAAAAAGAAATAAAAAGAAAACAGAAAAAAAATTCATACATACCATACCCTTTACCCCTTCCTTTCATTGATCACTAGCATTTCAATCTACTAAATTTATTTCAACATTTCTTCCCTCTATTATTTATTTATTTCTAATCTATATGTTTTACTCACCTGTCCATAAGGTAGAAAAAAGAAGCATCAGACGTAAGGTTTTCACAATCATACAGTCACACTGCGAAAGTGATATCATTATAAATCATCTTCAAGAAACATGGCAACTGGAACACAGCTCTACATTTTCAGGCAATTCCCTCCAGCCTCTCTGTTATGCCTTAACTAAAAAGGTGATACATATTTAATGCATAAGAATAACCTCCAGGATAACCTCTCGACTCAATTTGGAATCTCTCAGCCATTGACACTTTATTTTGTCTCATTTCTCTCTTCCCCCTTTTGGTCGAGAAGGTTTTCTCAGTCCCTTGGTGCTGAGTCCCAGCTCATTCCCATGTTGCCAGGAAGGTCCACAACCCTGGGAGTCAAGTCCCACGTAGACAGGGGGAGGACAGTGAGTTTGCTTGTTGTGTTGGCTGAGAGAGAGAGGCTACATCTGAGCAACAAGAGAGGTTCTCTTGGGACTGACTCTTAGGCCTAATTTTAAGTAGGCTTAGCCTATCCTTTGTGGGGTTAAGTTTCATATGAACAACCCCCAAAATTGGGAGCTCAGCCTGTTATTTTGTTTGTCCCCACTGCTTGTGAGAATATCAAGAATTCTCCACGTGGGGAAGGTGAATTTTCTCTCTTTCTCACCATTTCCCCAAGGGGACTTTGCAAATACTTTTTTATTCACTGTTCAAATCCTTCTGGCATTATCAAGGCATCACTCTGGACAAACCTACAAAATCTCATGCCCTGCTCATACCTAACTCATTTTATGAAGCTAATATCATTTTAATACCAAAACTGGGTAAAAATGCTATAAGAAAGGAAAACTACAGGCCAGTCTCTGTAATGAACATAGATACAAAAATTCTCAATAAAATATTAGCAAATCGAATCCAACAACACATTAAAAGACCATGACCAAGTGTGGCTTATTCCAGTAATGCAAGGGCAGTTTAACACAAGAAAATCAATTAATGTAATATAGCCCATTAATAATCCAAAAGGGAAAAATCACATGATCATTTTGATTGATGCTGAAAAAGCATTCAATAAAATTCAGCATCTTTTTCTGACAAATCACTCCAAAAGGTAAGAATCAAAGGTAACTACCTCAATATGATAAAGCAGATATATGAAAAACTGATAGCCAGCATCATTCTCAATGGAGACTGAAAGCTTTCCCCCTAAGATCAGGTACAAGAAAAGGATGCCCACTGTCACCACTATTATTCAGCATTGTGCTAGAAGTTCTAGCTAGAGCAATCAGGAAGAACAAAGAAATAAAAGGCATGCAAGTTCGAAAGGAAGAAGTAAAACTCTCATTATTTGCAGATGATATGATACTATACTTGGAAGATCCTGAGAAATCTACAGCAAAGTTACCTAAGCTAACCAACAAATTCAGCAAGGTGGCACAATATAAAATCAATGTGCAAAAATCAGGAAGATTTCTATACACAAGCAATGACCTAGCTGAGGAGTCAGTTAAGGAAAAAATTCCATTCGAAATAGCAACTAAAAGAATGAAGTACTTAGGAATGAACTTAACTAGGGATATAAAGCTCTTGTACACAGAAAGGTACAAAACACTGCTAAAAGAAATCAAAGGAGATCTAAATAGGTGGACAGATATTCCCTGCTCATGGATAGGAAGGCTAAATATACTTAAGATGTCAGTTCTCACCAAATTGATCTGCAGATTCAACACAGTACCAATCAAAATTCCAACAACCTACTTTGGAGATTTGGAAAAGTTAAATACCAAATTCATCTGGAAGGGAAAGAGACCCAGAATAGCTAAAGGCATCCTAAAACAGCAGAACAAAGTGGGAGGATTAACACCCCCTGACTTTAAAGCCTATTATAAAGCCACGGTGGTCAAAACAGCATGGTACAGGTGGAAAGATAGAAGCACTGACCAATGGAATCGAATAGAGAGTGCAGAAATAGACCACCAAATCTATGGTCAACTGATTTTTGAAAAGGTCCTCAAATCTTATGAACTGTGACAAACTAGTCTTTTCAATAATTGGGCATGGAAGAACTGGATATTAATAGCCAAAAGACTTAAAGAGTACTCCTATCTTACACTCTACTCAAAAATTAACTCAAAGTAGATCAAATGCCTAAATATAAGAACTAGCATAATAAAGCTTCTAGAAGAAAATGTAGGGAAACATCTTCAAGACCTAGTAATAGATAGTTTCCTAAACTTTACACCCAAAGCACAAGCAACAAAAGAAAAATTAGATAAATGGGAACTCCTCAAAATCAAATGCATCTGTACCTCAAAAGACTTTGTCAAAAAGGTAAGAGGCAGCCAACTCAATGGGAGAAAATATTTGGAAATCACATATTGGACAAAGGTTTGATTTCCTGTATATACAAAGAAATCATATAACTCAACAACAAAAGAACAACCCAATTATAAAATGAGCTAAAGATATGAATAGGTATTTTTCTGAAGAGCAAATACAGATGGCTGAAAAGCACATGAAGAGATGTTTGTTTTCACTGGCTATAAGGGAAATGCAGATCAAGACTACAATGAGATACCATCTCACACCTATAAGAGTGGCTGTTATTAAACAAATAGGAAACTATAAATGTTGGAGAGGATGTGGAGAAACTGGGACACTTATGCACTGCTGGTGGGAATGTATAATGGTGCAGCCACTATGGAAGACTGGCGATTCCTTAGGAAACTAAATATGGAGTTGCCCTATGACCCAGCATTAGCACCACTTGGCATATACCCAGACGAACAGTAAGAAACGACACAAACAGACATCTGCACACCGATGTTCATAGCAGCATTATTCACAATCGCCAAAAGATGGAAACAAACCAAATGCACATCAACAGACAAGTGGATCAACAAAATGTGGTATTTACATACAATAGAATATTATGCAGCAGTAAGACAAAATGACGTCCTGAAGCACATGACAAGATGGATGAGCCTTAAGGACATAATGCTGAGTGAAGTTAGCCAGACACAAAAGGATAAATACTGTATGATACCACTTTTATGACCAGCATAAAGGTATAATCAGAAGCTTATAATACAGAAGATAGGGGACTTAGAGATACCTAGAAGCTAGAGATGGGTGAACCATTAGCTAATGAGGTTGAACGCCAATGTAATTGAATAGATAGGAGTGAAGGTGGTTCTCTAGTGGGGCTGTAAGTAATATTACCATATGGAAGATGAACAAGATTGAAAGGGGTTGTAAAGACCTACGTGTTCCACTGATTAACATTAGAAATATGAATTAATTCTCGTGAGAATTATTCAAAGTTATGATTTTCTTTTTTTTAAATTTTTATTCATAAAACCAATCAACATACAATATGAACATTCTTTTTTTCTCCATCACATAGTTGTATACTCATCATCAAGATCATTTCTTAGAACATTTGCATTAATTCAGAAAAAGAAATAAAAGGAAAACAGAAAAAAATTCATACATACCATACTCCTTATCCCTCCCTTTCATTGATCACTAGTATTTCAATTTACTAAATTTATTTTAACATTTGTTCCCCCTATTATTTATTTATTTTTAATCCATATGTTTTACTCATCTGTCCATAACATAGATAAAAGAAGCATCAGACTCAAGGTTTTCACAATCACACAGTCACACTGCAAAAGCTATATCATTATACAATCATCTTCAAGAAACATGGTGATTGGAACACAGCTCTACATTTTCAGGCAGTTCCCTCCAGCCTCTCTGTTACGCCTTGATTAAAAAGGTAATATCTATTTAATGCATAAGAATAACCTCCAGGATAACCTCTTGAGTCTGTTTGGAATCTCTCAGCCATTGACACTCTATTTTGTCTCATTTCTCTCTTCCCCCTTTCAGTTGAGAAGGTTTTCTCAGTCCCTTGGTGCTGAGTCCCAGCTCATTCTAGGATATCTGTCCCATGTTGCCTGGAAGGTCCACACCCCTGAGAGTCATGTCCCACGTAGAGAAGGGGAGGGCAGTGAGTTTGCTTGTCGATTTGGCTGAGAGAGAGAGGCCACATCTGAGCAACAAAAGAGGGTCTCTTGGGACTGATTCTTAGGCCTAATTTTAAGTAGGCTTAGCCTATCCTTTGTGGGGTTAAGTTTCATATGAACAAACCCCAAGATTGGAGGCTCCGCCTATTGCTTTGGTTGTCCCCACTGCTTAAGAATCAAAAATATGATTCTCGTATAAAGAGTGTTTAAGTCCAGGGTACAGGGTGAAAACTGCTATTGTATGCTATGATCTATGTTCAGAAGGAAACCATCAGCACTACCACAGCAACAGCAGAGGTAAATAATGGGGTGAGGGACAGGAGTTAAGAGGTTTAGATTTCCTATTTGGTGAGGGTGTGCTTATTGGTTTTCTGTCTCTTGGGAACCATGAAATTATCTAAAATAGAGAATACTGATGGACTGTAGACTTTGGGCCCTCTACATGATGCCTGATGAATGCAGGTAGCTGAAGGATGCACTGACAGAGAAGTAGATTGGTTAACGATGGTGTATACTTATGAATGAAGGTTGTGCTGCTACAAAAAGGAACAAAGTCATGAGGCATGCAACAATGTGAATGAACACGTGGGACATCTGTTGAGACAAAATAAGCCAGAAACAAAAACACAACAATGGTATGGTCATCTTTAGAAAACGCTTGTTAGAAAACAGGGGCCTAGATTGTAACCTTTTAGAGCAGACACATTAAGTCCGGAGTGTGATTATTATTTCTGGATTTTGAGAAGCTGTTTTATATATATAACCTGATATTTAGAGATAAGAATGAAGCTGAACAGATTGGGGTTAAAGTAATTCAGAACATAGGGGTAAGGAAGACATTGTCTATTTTTTAGAACCACATATACTCTTTGAGATCATGGAAGAAAGGTTTATTTGGTCTGGAACTGAAATTTTCTGTAATACATAATCTAATTCAACCTATCTGTATAGCTCATTGGAACAACTGAAACACAGGGAGCTCAGAATAAGAAAGAGGCCCTTTAATCCTGTATAGACTACTGTAATGCCTGGATACACCCTAGAGTATATTAAGCAGATAATCAAAAAGTATTGGCAAAGTCCCCTGAGGGATGGGAGAAAAATATGGAACTATTAAACCTTACCATTGGGGAATCCCCTGATACTGTATCAAACTTTAGGGGTACTGAAATCAATATACCATGCCCTTGATCATGAAGCTTAATCTCACAAAGCTTATGTAGGTAGTAGCAGAGAAGCTTAGACTACCTATCTATAGGCATGCCTAAGAGTTACTTCTGGAGGACCTCTGTTGTTGCTCAGCTATGGCCTCAGTCTCTGTAAGCCCAACTCTGCAAGTGAAATCTTTGCCCTGCCCACTACATGGGACATGACATCCAGGGTGAAAGTCTCCCTGGCAACCTGGGAGATGACTTCCAGGGATGACTTCCAACCTGGCATCGTGGGGTCAACAATTACATCCTGACCAAAACGGGGGAAAGAAGTGTAATTAATAAGGTATCAGTGGCAGACAGAGTTCAAATAGAGAAGAGAGGCTACTCTGGGTGTTGCTCTTATGCAAGCTTCAGTTAGACCTTGCTACCTATCATAACCTGCCAACCTGTAATCAGGACCATTCCAGCCAATCCTAAAGAACACTAAGGTTAATATATAAGATTCCACAAGAGTTCCAGGCACGAGAGTAACTTTCCAGAAACCTAGAACCTCCAGATGGGTCCCTGGTCCAGATAAATCCTGAAACCTAGCCCAGCCTCTCCAGTACATCAGATAGTTCGATCTCCCTACCCCATATTAGTGACAGACTCTACCAATATGAATAATTTAGAGTCACCACAGCCCAAACACCCCTAAAGAGAGGGATGGAAAGATCAAAGGTGATGGTGGAGTTATACACAGAAGATAGGATTCAACAAATGAATATGAATGCTGAATCATTAAATCAATATCTCTTTTAGTCTCTAGTATTTTAGAGCAGCTAGAAGTAAAAACCTAAAGTTGTGAAATTGTAACCCATGTCAAAGTCTGAAATATGTTCTACAATTAATTGTGGTGCTGTGCTTGGAAGTTCAAAACTTTTTTGTATATATGTTGTTTTACAGAAAAAAAAAGAAAAAAAAGTTGATTGCAATGATAAAAAAATATTTAAGCCTTCTAGCCTTCTATATTCTGGAGTACCTAGAAGTAAAAATATGAGAAGATTGCATGGTAGCCCATGACAAACTCTGGGATCTGTCCTGTAACTACTTGTTGAAGAGTACTTTGAAAACTATTGTCTTTTTATCTCTTTGCTTTGTATACATGTTCCACTATACAATAAAAAAATTTTTTTAAAAACCCTAAAATTTTGGAACTGTAACCCATACCAAACTCTGAAATTTGTTCTACAACTAATTGTTGTGCTGTGCTTTGAAATTTATTGCTTTTTGTATATGTGTTATTTTTCACAAAAAGCAAAAAAAAAAAAAGTCGATTGTGATGATTAAAAAAAAATATTTATTCCTTCTAGCCTCCTATATTCTACAGCAACGAGAGGGAAAAGTCTGAGATGATGGTATGGTAGCCCATGACAAACTCTGGGATCTGTCCTGTGACTACTTGTTGAAGAGTGCTTTGAAAACTATTGCTTTTTTCTTTCTTTGCTTTGTGTATGTTATATTATACAATAAAAACAACAACAACAAACCATCCTAATTCAGTTAGGCCACACAACTGAAGTACCCTCATCAGAAGGTCCTATTTACAATGGGCTCACACCCACAGGAATAGATTAAAATTAAGTACATGCTCTTCTGGGATAAGTAACTCTAAGCCACTACATATGGATATATCACATTTTGTTTATCCATTCATCTGCTGATGGACATTTGGGTTATTTCCACCTATTGTGAATAAAATGCTACAATGAACACTGGTATACAAATATGTGAGTTCCTGCTTTCAATTATTTAGGGCATATACTTAGGAGTGGAATTGCAGATTACATGGTAATTCTGTTTAACTTTCTTAGATTCTGAGGAACCACCAAACTGTTTTCCACAGTGGATGCACCATTTCACATCTCCACCAAGAATGTGCAATGGTTCCTATTTCTCTGCATCCTTGTCAACAATTGGAATTTTCAGCTTTTTAAAAAATAGCAATACTGGTGGGGGAGGAGTGCTATCTCATTGTAGTTTTAATGTGCATTTCTCTAATGGCTGATGATGTTGAGCATCTTTTCATATAATTATTGGTCATCTGAATATTGTTGAAAAAATGTCTATTCAAATCCTTGGTCCATTTTTAAATTGGGTTATTTTTCTTTTGTTACTGCATTGCAGGAGTTCTTAGTAGTAAACATTTATCAGATATATGGTTTTCAAATATTTCCTCCTATTCTGTAGGCTGTCATCACTTTTTTGTTAATGCCTTTAAAACAATATTTATCCAATACATATATATAACCTAAAATTTCTCACTTAGCTACGTTCAAACATATAACTCAGTATTGTTAATTACAATCACAATGTTTGCCACAAACAAAATTATCCATTGTCAAAACTTTTTCCATTACCCCAAGCAGAAAATCTATACCAGTTAGCATTAACTCCTCATTCCCTAGCCCCACCCTGGCCCATGGTAACCTGTGTTCTAGTTTCAGGCTCTATGAACTTGCTTATTCTAACTATTTCATATCAATGAGATCATACAATACTTGTCCTTTGGGTTCTGAATTATTTTATTGAACACATTGTCTTCAAGGTTTATCTGTGTTACTGCATAGATGAGAACTTCATTTCTTTTAACGATTGAATAATACTCCATTCTATGTATATACCATATTTTGCTTACAGATTCATTTGTTGATAGTACTTATATTGCTTACATCCTTTGTCAATTGTGAATAATGTTACCGTATACACTGGTATGCAAATATCTGTTCAAATCCCTGCTTTCAACTACTTGGGGTATATATCTAGAAGTGGAATTGCAGGTCATACAAATAATTCTAAAACTAGCTTCCCAAGGACATGCCAAACTGTTTTCTGCAGTAGCTGTACCACTTTACATTCCTAACAACAATGAACAGGTGTTTCTATTCCTCCAAATCCTCACTAACACTTGTTATTTCCATTTTTTTTTTCAAACAGTAGCCATTCTAGTGGGTGGGTAAGGGTATCTTATTATGATTTAGAATTGATTCTATCTAAGGCTAATGATGTTGAACATCTTTTCATGTGCTTATTGACCATTTGTATATTTCCTTTGGAGAAATGTCTATTCAAGACTTTTGCCCAATTTTTAAAGGGTTGTATGTCTCTGTGCTGTTGAATTATATATTCTGCATATCAAACACTTATTGGGGCTTCCAAATATTTTCTCCCATTCTGTAGGTTATCCTTTTACTTTCAAGGTGCAGTCTTTGATGCACAAAAGATTTTTTTAAACTTTTTAAATTGTATAATATAACATATACACAAAGCAAAGGAAGAAAAAAGTAATAGTTTTCAAAGCACTCTTCAATAAACAGTTACAGGACAGATGCCAGAGTTTGTCATGGGCTACTATACCATTATCTCAGATTTTTCCTTCTAATAGCTCTAGAATATAGGAGACTAGAAGGAATATTTTTTTTTATCATCATAATCGACTTTTTTTTTTTGGTGAAAAATAACATATACGAAAAAGCAATAAATTTCAAAGCACAGCACAACAATTAGTTGTAGAACAGATTTCAGAGTTTGCTATGGGTTACAATTCCACAATTTTATGTTTTTACTTCTAGCTACTGTAAGATACTAGAGACTAAAAGAAATATCAATTTAATGATTCACCAATCATACTCATTTTTTAAATCCTACGTTCTCTGTATAATTCCACCATTACCTTTGGTCCTTCTATCTCACTCTTTAGGGGTATATGGGATATGGCTATTCTAAATTTTTTATGTTGAAAGGGGCTGTCAATAATATGGGGTAGGGAGATGAAACTAGCTGATGTTCTGGAGAGGTTGGGCCATCTAGGTTTCAGGACTTATCTGGTCCAGGGATCCATCTGGAGGTTGCCCTAGTGCATGGAACCTTTGTAGACTCTTATATATTACCCTAGATGTTCTTTAGAATTGGCCGGAATGGTTTTGGTTGAGGCTTGGCAAGTTATGATAGGTAGCAATGTCTAACTAAAGCTTGTATAAGAGTGACCTCCAGAGTAGACTCTCAACTCTATTTGAACTCTCTTAGCCACTGATACTTTATTAGTTACACTTCTTTTTCCCCTTTTGGTCAGGATGGAATTGTGCCAGGGTGGGACTCATCTCTGGGAGTCATCTCCTATGCCACCAGGGAAACTTTCACCCCTGGATGTCATGTCCCATGTAGGGGGAAGGACAAAGATTTCACTTGCAGAGTTGGGCTTAGAGAGAGTGAGGCCACATCTAAACATCTAAGAGGTCCTCCAGATGTAACTCTTAGGCATACCTATAGGTAGGCTAAAACATAAGCTTTACAAGGGTAAGCCTCAAGATCAAAGGCTTGGCCTATTGATTTGGGTGTCCCTAATGTTTGACACAGTATCCGGGTTTCCCCAGTGGTAAAGTCTAATAGTTTCATTTTTTTTTTCTCCCATTCCTCAAGGGATTTTGCCAATACTTTTTGATTATCTGCTTAATATATTCTAGGATGTATCTAGGCATTACATTAAGCTATACCAGATTAAAGGCCCTCATTCTTATTCTGGGCTCCCTGTGTTTCGATTGTTCAAACGAGCTATCTGGACAGGCTGAGTTAGATTATGTACTGCAGAAAATTTAGATTCTGGAAAACATAAACCTTGATGCCTGAAAAATTTTGAAGACATCCCACTTGTCCTGGTTCGAAAGGATTATATACCCTATAAAAGCCATGTTTTAATCCTGATCCATCTTGTGGAGGCAGCCATTTCTTTTAATCCCTTTTGAGCACTGTAAACTGGGAATTTGATTAGATTATCCCCACAGAGATGTGACTCACCCAACTGTGGGTATTAAACTTGGATTAGAGGGAGATGTGACTCCACCAGTCCAGGTGGGTCTTGATCAGTTTACTGGGATCCTTTAAAAGAAGAAGCATTTTGGAGAAAGCTGGAGAATGATGAGGGAGCTGCGAGAGAGCTATGAGAACTACCAGAGCCCACGCAGCCAATGACTATTGGAGATGAAGAAGGAAAATGACCTGGGGTGCCTCATGAAGCAAGAAGCCTGGGGAGAAAGCTAGCAGACCACCATGTTCACTACTGTGCCTTTCCAGTTGAGAAAGAAACCCTGAAAGTCATCGACTTTCTTGAACCAAGGTGTCTGTTCTAGTTTGCTAGCTGCTGCAATGCAATATACCAGAAACAGAATGGCTTTTAAAAAGGGGAATTTAATAAGTTGCTAGTTTACTGTTCTAAGGCTGAGAAAATGTTCCAATTAAAGCAAGTCTATAGATATGTCCAATCTAAGGCATCCAGGGAAAGATACGTTGGTTCAAGAAGGCTGATGAAGTTCAGGGGTTTTCTCTCTCTCAAGTGGAAGGAGACATGGCAAACAGTCAGAGTTTCTCTCTGGGCTAGAAGGGCACTTGGTGAGCAAGGCATCATCTGCTACTTTCTCTCCTGGTTTCCTGCTTCATGAAGCTCCCCAGGAGGTGTTTTCTTTCTTCATCTCCAAAGGTCGCTGGTTCGTGGGCTCTCTGCTTCTCGTAGCTTTGTCATTCTATGCTCTCTCTGAATCACACGTTCTCCAAAATGTTTCCTCTTTTATAGGACTTCAGAAACTAATCAAGACCAACCCAAATGGGTGGAGACATGTCGTCACCTAATACAGTTTAACAACCACTCTTGATTAAATCACATCTCCAGGGAGATGATCTGACTGCAGTTTCAAACACACAGTATTGAATAGGGATTATTCTGCCTTTATGAAATGAGATTTAGATTAAAACATGGCTTTTCTAGGGGACATACATCCTTTCAAACTGGCGCAGTATCTTTCCCTAGATACCTTAGATTGGACTTTTCTATAGCCTTGCTTTACCTGAAACATTTTCATGGCCTTAGAACTGTAAACTTGCAACTTATTAAATTCCCCTTTTAAAAGCCATTCCATTTCTGGTATATTGCATTTCAGCAGTTAGCAAACTAGAATACCATTCATCAAGTTAAAACCTAAAACTGTGGAATTGTATCCCATACCAGACTCTGAAATCTGTTCTACAACTAATTGATGTGACGTATTTTGAAATTTATTGTTTCTTGTATTTATGTTATTTTTCACACACACAAAAAAGTCAATTGTGATGATAAATTCACAGCTATATGATATTGTGAACCACTGATTGTACACCTTGGATGATTACATGGTATGTGAATATATATCAACAAAAAGTAAATAATTTTTAAAAAGATCAAAGGAGAAGGTGGAGTTATAAAAGAGAAGATAGGATTTAACAAATGAGTATGACTTCTGAATCATTATATTAATATTTCTTTTAGTCTCCAGTGTCTTGGAGCAGCCAGTAGGAAAAACCTAAAATTGTGGAACTGTAATCCAATCAAATTCTGAAATCTGTTCTATAATGAATTGTGGTGTGCTTTGAAATTTATTGTTTTGTATATATATTATTTTTTCATAATAAAAGAACTAAAAAAATAATATTCAGGTGAAAAAAAAGCAGTTCTTGAATCTACCATCTTATCCTTTGGTTTTTATTTGTCAGATCTATATATTCTTTTCCCTCTCGCTCTTTTTATCCTTATATTACCCTTATCGGAACTCCTCAATTCTGTGCCCTTCTCCAGACCTCTGTGCCTTTCTTTTTCGGTTGACAGTACTCCCTTTAGTATTTCTTACAAAGCAGGTCTCTTGTTGACGGTTCTCAGTCTTTGTTTGTCTTTGAAAATTTTAATCTTTCCCTCAATTTTGAAGGACAACTTGGTGGGATACAGAATTCTTGGCTGGAAGCCTTTCTCATCTAGGAGTTTAAATATTTCATATCACTGCCTTCTTGCCTCCACGCTGCCTGTTTAATAGTCCAAACTCAATATTATGTGTTTTCCTTTGTATGTAGATTGCTTTTCTTGTACTGCTTTCAGGAGTTTCTGTTTCTCTTCAATATCTGACAGTCTGATTAGTATGTGTCTTAGAAAACTTATTAGGATTTATTCTATTTGGGGTTGTTGGGCTTCTGTGATTTGCATATTTATATCTTTTATAAGGGTTGGCAAGTTTTCCCCGATTATATCCTCAACTAACCTTTTCAGCCATTTATTCTTCTCTGCTCCTTCTCGAACAGCCATGATTCTTTTATTTGTGCACCTTTTGTTATCCACAATTTCTCAAAGATTCAGTTCCATTTTCTCCATGTTTCTTGCCATTTATTCTTTTGTGCACTTGCTTTCATTTGTTGTCTTCTAGTTCACTTCCTTCTGCTTCTTTGAATCTGCTGTTGTGTGTATCTAATATATTTCTAATTTAGTCTATTATATCTTTCATAGCTGAGATCTACCATTGTTCTATAATAATCTTTCAAATTATTCTTTAAACTTTTCTAGTATCTTCCTGATATCCTTTATTTCTTCATAAATATCCTTGAGTAGTTTTTCTGTATTCTGTGTCACCTCTGGCATTTTGATTTGGTGTTTGGCTGGGCCATTTCTGCTTGTATCTTCACATGCTTTGTGATTTACTGTGTTTGTGGCATTTGATTCTCTTAATAAGGTTATTTTGCAGGCTGGTTTCATTCACTCATTTAAAGTTTTGTATCTATTTGGTTTTGCATTTAAGGTTCCCTTTTGCACTTAGTTTGGCAGTAATTCCTTGCCAAGCCAAGGCCTGCACCACATGTAGAGGGAACAATTCTACTTGAGGGTTTATTAAAAGCTAGGCAGGGATGCAGAGGTAGTTCAATGGCAGAATGTCTGCTTGTCACATGGGAGACCCGGGCCCATGTACCCCCAAAAAATAAATAAATAAAATAAAAGACAAAATATAAAAGAAAACAAAAACAACACATCTCAGCAATAAGAGGCCTTAAAGTCAGAAAGAGACACCCCAAGATATATTGGGAATGAATTCAGACTGGTGACCACAGAACAGAGAGAAAATAAAATACAAAATATGAAATAAATAACAAATAAAAAAAATACATACATATAAAAAAAGACCTTGGCAGATAGGGAGTTTGTAAGACTGTACTTATCACTTCTTCCGAGCAAGTGGCACTCCTGTGACCTCTCTTCCCCTCAGGCCTACTCCTTCCCAACTGCAGTGGCCTGATGGGAAGACAGCATGCATGGTGTGGTGGCTACTCCTGATATTCAGTAGCAGGACAGCTGGTCCTGGAGTGTAGGATGGGGAAGCTGATCACAGTTCACAATGGAGCAGCTGATCACAGTGCCTGGCGCTTGGCGGATCCACCATTCACTGTGCCTGATGGGATGACTATTTTTAGCACCTGACTGGGCAACTGGTCCTAGTACCTGGGGTGTGGCTTTTCACAGCGAACAGCTAAGCATGCCTGTAGGTTCTTGATGGGTGCCGCAGGCTGTGAAGTGGGGAGGTTTCCCCTGCTAGCAGCTGGGACAGGTTGGAGCAGAGGGATTCAGTTCCCTTGGATCCCCACTTCCCTGCACTCCACTGTCTGCCCCCAGTGGGGTGCATGACTCATCAGACCCTCCCTGCACTCCCTGTCCCAATTTTCCCATCTCTCTCCTCCCTATGAAATATTGAAGAACCTCTTCAACCCCTTACCCCCAGGACTGCAGTCCCAGTCATTTTTTCCCACAGGCCCCTATCTTGTTATAAGAGCAGGGATGAATCCAGCCTACCTTACTCAGCCATCTTCCTGGAAGTCAATTCTGATGGAACTGACCTAACCTGTCGTGGTTGATGGAACTTCACCTACCCTGGTGAACTGGAGAGCGCCACCTGCCTATTCCTAACAATCTCTGAAGCATACCAAATGTTTAACTACAGAAGTGTAACCACAAAACACATTGTTCTTTTGTCTTTTATTTTTCTTGGTTTCAATAAACCCTGCTTTATAAATATGCCACTCTCCCTCCCCTTAGCACAGCTCTTGATTCAGTCAGCTTGACAGCCTTGATCTATTGAAGTCTGTCCTTTTCTTCTTTTCATCCTCTACTCTCCTTTCCTTTCCTTTCAAGTTCCATGCTATTTTTTAAAAATAGCTTTTTTATTTTATAAAACATATTTTATGTTATAGTATTTATAATACTATTTATTAATAAATACTCATAACATATATACAAAGCAAAGAAATAAAAAAGCAATAGTTTTCAAAGCACTCTTCAACAAGTAGTTACAAGACAGACCCCAGAGTTTGTCATGGGCTACCATATGATCCTCTCAGATTTTTCCTTCTAGCTGCTCCAGAATATAGGAGGCTAGGAGACATAAATAATTTTTATTATCACAATCAACATTTTTTTCTTTTTTCATGAAAAATAACATATATACAAAAAAGCAATACATTTCAAAGCCCAGCACTCCATGCTATTCTGATTACCTTAGCTTAGTAAAAAAATTTTAAGATTGGTAAATGAGAGTCCTTGAACTTCATTCTTCTTTGGCTTTGCCTATTCAGGACTCTTTAATCTTCTATACAGATTTGATGATTGGTTTTTCAATTCAGCAAAGAAGGTTGTTGGAATTTTGATTAGGATTGCATTGAATCTGTATATCACTTTGGGTCAAACTGATTTCTATGATCTGGTCATGGTTCTCTCTCTTTTAGTTTGGCCTGCCTATCAAGAAGATTGATACTGGATAAAGGCAGTGGATTCTCCACTCCAAGTGCTCAAATGAACAATTTCTGAGACAATGGGGTTTTAAAGAAAGAAAAAATTTATTGCTAGGCAGGAAGCAGGAGATCAGATGGCCTAGAGGCCTAAAAGTCTGTCTTTCAGAGTCTAGGGAATTCAAGGTTAAGAATTCTAACAAGGGGAGATGAAGTAACTAGTTCCAATAGCAAGTATAATCAGAAAGCTAAGAGAGAGTTACCACAATAGCAAGTATAAACAGAGGCAATTTACAAATGTAAAGAAGTGAAACAGTGTCAGAACCAGTAAATGATTAGTCCTGAGTTGATTCAAGTTCCTTTATTAGCATTAGTGGTAGTGGGGGAGGGGTGGGGATTTGACCTTGTGATTACAAGTTTCTAAAGTGAAAAAAAACAGATAAAGGGAGTACTGGCTTCTATAATCACAAAGGCACAAGATAAAGGCTTTTACAGTCATTATCAGAGATCAGGACGGCTGGATTATAGTTCAGAGATTTCAGGTATTTCATATACCAGAAAGAAAAAAGGAATATATATAATGATTCAGTAATCCATAATAATCTAATGATTCAGTAGATTATTTATCAAATAATCATTTGATATATCCTAACTTCTCAGTTACAAGATCAGCCCAAGGCAAAAGTGAAGTGCCGGGTCTTCTCTGCCTTTTCTGAGCTTGTGTGTTGGCCTGGCTTGTGTTTGCTCATAGCCTTACGAATTCCCCCATTAGGAATTCAAATCCTTCTTCTACGTATAAAATAGAGACTTTCTCTCCCTCCTGGGTGTCCTACTGAATGATTTAAAGGAGGTAATCCTTTGTCCTAGGCCAATTTGACTTAACTGTCCCTTACACACTTTAACAGTCCTTAAGCTGCTTTTGCCTGCAGGACAAGTTCAGGGAGGGTGAGCCTGAGATAAGTTTCCTGGTTCAGTCTTTAAGATTTCCACCCAAAAGATCAGCAGCTACATAAAGGCACCCCAGTATGTGCACAGGGGTTACTCTGCTCATTTCAGAAGAGGGCCTGGGACCCATAATGTGGAACAGATGCTGGTGCCACACTGCAACAGATAGTGTGGGGGGGGGGGGGGAGGGGGCAGCAAGGATGCCATGAGTTTTTAAAGCTGCTTTTTCTTGATTTAGCTCATGCAATTATCACAACCTAACTGTTTTTTTTCTGTAGTTTTGAGGAAAATGGATCACTCAGCTTTGGTGGTTCAAAGATTCTGCAGGGGAACAGCACCCTGAAGCATCTTACACCAACATCTTGTTCTACCAAATGCTCTGATAATATCTTTTGCTGTACAAAGTTTTCAATTTTGATGAAGTTCATTTTAACTATGTTTTCTTCAAGTGTTTCTCCTTTTTTGTGTGTAAAATCTAAAAATCCACTATCTACCATAGGTCCTGAAGATATTTCTCTGTGTTTTCTTATAAGAATGTCATAGTCAGGAACAACTTGATGTCAACTGAGTTGAAATCATCAAATTCTTTGACAGAATCAGATTACACATAGGAAGAGATAGAAAATCTGTATTGTCCTATATCTACAAAACAAATTGAATCCATACTTCAAAACATTTCCATAAGGAAAATCCAGGCCCAGACGGTTTCACTGGTGAATACTTTCAAACAACTACAAAAGGAATAATATCAACATTCCATACACTCTTTTAGGAAATAGAGGAGGTATGAATATTTCCTAAATGATTTCATAAGGGAAGCATTACCCTGATACTAAAATCAAAGGCATTTCTAGGTAATAATTTAAAAACTACAGACCAATATATCTCATGAACATTGATGTGAAAATCCTTAAGAAAATATTAGCCAACTAAGCCCATCAATATATAAAAAGGATAATACATCATGTTCAAATGGGGTTTATCCCAGAAATGCAAGATTGATTTAACATTAGGAAACCAATCAATGTAATTCAGTGCATTAAGACAGCAAAGGAAAGAAAGGAGAAAAGAAAGAAAGAAAAAGAGCAAAGGAGAAAAATTAAATGATTGTTTCAAGAGGTGCAGGAAAAGCATTTGACAAAATTCAACATCTGTAGTCATGGCAAAAAATAAAAATTAAAAAAAAACCCTCAATTTCATAAAGCGCGATTGCCAAAAATTTTACAGTCAATGTTATATCATGATGAAAATACGAATGTCTCCCCCCAAGATCAGGAAAAGAACATGGATGTTGGTGCTTACCACATTTACTCAACATTCTACTGGACTAGCCAGTGCAATAAAGGCAAGAAAAATCAATAAAAGGAAAACAGATTGGAAATGAAGAAGTAAAACTGCTTTTATTAGCAGATAATATGATCAGATGCAGAGAATATCCTAAGGATTCTACCAAAAAGCTGCAAGAACGAATACATTTAATAAAATAAATAATAAAATTTAATAAAATAAATTTATAAAATATAATTTAATAAGGTTGCAGGATACAAGATGAACATACATACATTAATTTTATTGCTACATAGCAACAAACAACTGAAAAGTGAAATTAAAAAAATAAAATTTACAACAGCATTTACAAAAACACAAAACATTTAGGGATAAATTTAACAAACTACGTGCAAGCTCTTTATATTAAAAACTACAAAACATTTTGAAAGAAAATAAAGAAAGTTAAATAAATAGAGAGCTGTATAATTTTATGGATTGGAAGATTCAATATTTTTGAGAGTTTGTTTACCTCAAACTGATTTATAGATTCAACACTATTCCAATCAAAATCACAGCAGGTGTTTTTATAGAAATTGACAAGCTGATGGAAATGAGAATAGAACAAACAATTGTGAAATAAAAAACGGTGTTGTAGGACTTACACTCCCTGATTTCAAGACTTACTATAAAGTTCTCAAGATATATCATATTGGCATAAGGATAGACACATTGATCAATGGAACTGAATAGAATCCAGAAAATAGTCACACATACATGGTCAGACATTTTCCATAAAGATGCAAAGGTAAAGGGGAAGGAACAGTATTTTAAAAATGGTGCTGGGGCAACTGGATATCTGTATGGAAAACAAAGAACCCGGACGCTAAACTCACGAAGGACCTCAAAAAATTAATTCAGAATCTTTAGGGGCATAGTCCTAAACATAAAATCTAAAATTATAAAACTTCTAGAAGAATACATAACAGAATACAGACAAAATGGACAAACTAGATCTCCTCAAATTTAAAAACTTCCAAACGTTAAAAGATACTGTTAAGAAAATGAAATGACAAGTCAGAGACAAAAAAATATTCATAGTACATATTCTGAAAAAGGACTTGCACCCAGAAATATAAAGTACTCATAATTCAAAAGATATGAACAGATACTTTACCAACTCAAAACTCAAAAATAAGAACAGATACTGTATTAAAGAAGATATAAATGAATAACCAATTAGCATATAAAAAGATGGTCAACACTATTAACCAACAACATTAATCAGTCTTAGCTAACATTAGTTAGTTATCAGTGAAATGCAAATCAAAACCACAATGAGATACCATTACATACCTACTCAAATGGCTAAAATTTAAAAGACTGACAATTCCAAATGCTGGTGAAGGAACTGGAACTCTCCTGGTGGGAGTGTACAATGGTACAGGCTCTTTGGAAAACATCTACAGTTTCTTATAAAGGTAGACACACACCAAATGACCCAGTAATTCTTTTTCTAGAGAAATGAAAGCATTACAAGAGAAACAGAAACGAATGTATCCATCAAGACTTGTACACTAATGTTCATAGAAGCTCTATTAATAATAGTAAAAAACTGGAAACAACCCAAATATCAATCAGCAGGTAAACAGGTAAATAGATATATGGTTGTATTTCAGAACTATTATACTGATTGAAAGAACTCAAACACAAGAGTATAAACCCAATGCTTTCATTTAGAAGAGATTCTAGAATAAGGAAAGCTAACTGACATGACAGAAAATACAATATTCTGATTATGGTGGTAGTTATTTAGGGGTAGCCAATTGTCAAAGCTTATCAAACTGTTCACTCGGAATGGGCACATTTTTATTGTATGTATACTGTATCTTGATAACTTTAATTTAAAAAATTCTAGGAGGCCATAATGGTACTCAAGGTAAAGAGAATTACCAATTTGCCACAACTAGAGGCGACTATTACATAAACTTCTTACCTTAGAATCAGAAATTAAGGAGAAAGACATAAGCATTTGGAGTTCATTAACAGTTTGATGGGGGTAATTTCTTTAGAGAAAAGCCAGCCAGTAAATAGAAATTAAATCACAGAATCAGAAAACCACAATTTTGCAACCCCGAATAAAATAAATCAGGCAATAATCATCAATGGATGCAGTAGCCATTCAGTGTGGGGCATTATAAGAACTCTATGGTATATAGAGTTCTTGCTAGTTGCAATGGGAAGAAAAAGAGAATCTTTACAGGGGAAAGATTTGGTATTACCACCTTAATTAAATGGCCACACTTAGCATCATTAATAAAGGGACAACTTGATGTTACTTGATTCCTCATGTGATGAAAAACAACATCATCATCCATGAAGCATTCCTGCCTAAAACACTAATTTGACTTTAATTAGGCCTTAGACCTAATTTATATTTTACAGAATAGAAATCATGGGTCAATCTAATAAACATATAAAGCCAATACTGCAAAATACCAAGAGGTAAATCTAGATGTTAGGAATATACATGTTTACTATACTATCTCTTCATCGTTTCTGTATGTTTGAAAATTTTCACAAGACTTGAAAAAAGGGATTAATCAGGTGGCTTATAAGATACCACACAATAAGAGTACAGTGAAATTCCACAAAAACTGGCCATGAAACAATGTGAATTTGGATATGTGATTGGCAATTTTGTTTTTATAACAGGCTTACACTTTTCATTCACTTAACCTTGCAATAGTGGATTCACACATTTTATGCAACTGAAATTTTTGGAGCTCTCTTACAGAATAATGGCAAAAATAATACCATTTTTAAGTAATTAATAAAGGGACAAATTGAAATTAAGTAATTAAGGTACAAGGGTGACATTGTAATTCTTTAAAATTATTTATTTTTTATTGCTATATATTATATGTTCACATACCAGTGACACAGTAGTTTTGAATTTCTGGTGTATAACAGCATCTTTTGAGATAATTTACGATATCCATAAAAATGTGTTTATAAAGAGAAATAATTTGATTTTTTGGTTTTGTTAATTCACTAGATATTATATATATATTGGGCTTTGGCTTTGGAATAAATTTTGATTATAGAGAACAGCTAAAATCTTGCAGAAAGAACCATATAGTATATAGCTCTTCCTACACACGTCACACCAAATGTGAGTTATTAGAAATGTTTGGGTATCTTTGATTTCTCCCACTAACTTTCTCCTTTGAGTTTCAACACTATACTTTCAAAAATAGAGAGAACTTCTTCAACCTAAATAAAAGGTACACTTTAAACATATAAAAAACAAGTGTGTCTGGAACAACATAAGTCACAAACTACTTCAAAAACTTGGCAATTAAAACTCCTGGTTCCTTTGCAAGCTACTTTTAAAATAATAGGTATAATGTGTCAGATGAAGAGTATGTGTGTGTATGATAAACGACAGTTCAAAATATTCAAATACCTAAATACTAGATTAAGAAAACTGTAATTAAAGTTTAGTTTAAGCAGTTGTTGCTTCATTTCAATTCTTAAATTAGGGGCTGCAAACATTGTTAAACCTACAAATATTTTTGTGCTAGCCATAGGGATCATGACATTGTAACAAAAGTTTGTTCATCATTGTTTGTCTAGTATACTCATCAGTACCTGGCACATAGTAGCCATTCACTACGTATTTGCTGAATTAATTAATTTCAATTTGGTCCAAATTAATCAGCCAAGGATTAACTGGAAAAGCACAAATCATTTATTTATTTTCATTTATAAAATTTTTTTGTTTTCCTTTTTATTCTTTTAAACTTTTTTTTATTGTATAATATAACATATACACAAAGAAAGAAAAAAGCAGTAATTTTCAAAGCACACGTCATGAAGTTGTTACAGAACAGATTCCAGAGTTTATCATGGACTACCATTCCATCATCGCTGATTTCTACCTGCTCCAAAACACTAGTGATTCAACAGCCATTTCAATTGTCAAATCCCATTTTCTCTGTTATAGCTCCTCCTTCTCCTTTAATCCTTCCTCCAATCTATAGGGGTCTTTGGGCAATTCCTATTCTGAGTTTTTCATGTTGAGAAGGGGTATCTACACTAAAGGATAGGAGGACATAATTGACAATTCTGGAGAGGCTGATCCCTCCTAGTTTCAGGATTTATCTGGTTTAGGAACCCTCTGAGAATTTTATGTTCCAGGAAGGCAAACCTAGTGCATGAAACATTTACAGAGTCTCAGTTGGAGTCCTAGGTGTTCTTAAGAGTCAACAGGAGTGATATTGATTGGGGTTTAGCAAACTAGGGCAATTAGCACTATCTAACTGAAGCTTTCATAAGAGCAGCTTCCAGAATAGGCTCTTGACTGGCCACTGATGCCTTATTTTGTTATACTTCTTTTCTCTCTTTTGGTCAGGAAGGCATTGTTGAATCCACAGTGCCAGCACCAGACTCATCACCAGGAGTCACGCCTCATATTGTCAGGGAGATTTTCTCCCCTGAATGGCTTGTACCATTCTGCAACAATTTTCCTTGCAGAGTCAGGCTGAGAGAAAGAGGCCACATATGAGCAACAAAGAGGCTTCCTGGAAGCAACTCTTAGGCCTCATCATGGGTAGCCTTAGCTTCTCCCGTAAAGAAATAAGTTTCATAAGGGTAAGCCTCAAAATCCAAGGCTTGGCCTATTTTCTTGGGAGTCCCCGATGGTTAGAGGGTACCTGGGGTTTCCCAGAAGGGAGAGTTTAATAGTTCCATATATATATATGTATGTATGTATATGTGTGTGTGTGTATATATATACATATATATATAGTTTTTCCCCTTCAGATCCTCAAGGGGCTCTACCAATACTTTATTATCAGCCCACCATAGTCTGAGATGTATCCTGATATTATATTAAGCTATAGAGAATTACAATGCCTCATTCCCATTATGGACTACAGGAGTTTGGGATGTTTAAATAAGCTATCCAGAAAGGTTGATTTAGATTATATTACAGAAGATTTAGATTCTAGACATAATGAATCTCTCTGCCTTTGATTTCATACATTAGCTGAAGGTCTAGAGTACATACACTATCATCTTTTACCCTGAATTCTAATTTACCTTAGACCCAGCCAGATTGGCTTTGTTTTAAACTCAAATTCAGGCCTGATCTCTTTTTCGGTTACTTTAACTGTAATTACATATGGCTAAGCTAACTTTCAGGTCTAGTTTCCCTTTTTTTTTTTTTTTTACAAAATACAGTTTTGTTGAGATATATTCATACAGCATACAAACCATACAAAGTGTACAATCACTGGCTCACAGTACCATCACATAGTTGAACATACAGACTTATGATCAATTTTAGAACGTTTTCACTACTCCAAAAAAGAAATATGAAGTTAAAGGGTTATAACGGAATTTAACTGGTTTTCTCCCTTTTGCATACCTATTTATAGTAAATAAAGTAAATAACTATTATTGGAAAGAGAAGAGCCCAATGTAAATGATACATAGGCAGAAAAAAAGGAAAAGGGAATCTGTAGAAACAATTATTATCAATTCCTCTAAAGACTCTTGTAGTCTACTGTACTCAGAAATTATGACAATCATATAATTACTAACTGAATAATTATGCCATTTTAGATGCATAAAATATTTTTATATGCAAATTCAGTTACTTTTTTGTATCTGGTAAGTGGAAATTAAGTGAGAGATCATTTTAAGATAATAGTAGGATTAATTAAATTGCACAGATATTCAAAACTGAGATAATGGAACTAATACCATGATTTTAGAACATTCCATATATTTGGTAAGAAAACTACTTTTGAGAATGCAGACTTAACTACTGGTAGTAGTAGAGGTGAAACAGACTGTTGTGGGAATCCCACTTCAAATTTTTAGCTGTAAACTAACAAACATAGGGTAGTTTTGCACATTCACGGAAATAGCAAGTCACTCAGCCTAGAAACAGACATTGTGTGACCAATACCTACTACTGCTACTATGGGGGGTGGTGAGGTTTGGTTGAGCTCAGGCACCAGATAGTCACACTATGAATGGAGTCTGGAAATGTAAAATAAAAGACAGAACACACCTTTCAGACAACTTCTGACACTTGCCTCAAAATGGTCACTACTGTTCTACCAAGGCTCTGTCGTTTGGAGAAACAAACAACAGGAAAAACTCATCTATCACAAGTCAATGGTTCTCCAACTAGGTAAGGGCCTGGCTGAAATAGGAGAGGAAAATGGCTCTTCACTGCATGCCCTGGTCTCCTTGCTATATAGGCTGTGGATCAGACTGTGACAGGAATGAAGTAAAACTGGGATTAATGGGGTTTCTCTAGGCCATTCAGATGCAAGCCTGTTTTTGCCCTCTCTGCTTAACCAACTTCCCATTCTTAGAAGTCCAGCTCATGCCCCTGGATGTAGGAACCTTTCAAATGGGGGAGACTTTTCTAGGTTCTAAACATATCAATTTCTATGCCATTAATCTGACTTATTATTCACTTTGTGAAAACTTAAAAATTAATATCTTCATTGATCTTAATGTTTATAAATGTAATGTTTCATGATTATAAATTTGTCACAGCATGTTCAAAGTCTCTTTGCTATATGTGCTACCTTGTACACAGTGGTATTTGATAAATAATACAGTGCACAGAGATGAAGATGATGAATCATCTTGAAATTAAGCAGTAAGGAGAAACCAAATTTTAAAGGTGCATATCATGCCTATGGTATTGTCTTTGGAGTTGGGCAAATTACCGGAATTAGTTGCCATCTTACCTCTGCTTTACGAATATTTTCTCTAGCTTCATCTATTTTCTGTTCCAGTTCTGCTCGGCTTTGTTCTGATACTGCAACTCCATGACTTTCCAGTTCATCTAGAACCTATTAAAGAAATCACGAAAATAAGGATGACTATTTTTTCTCTCTTTCCCTTCAGTGTAGAGTATTTAGATAATTCAAAAGACCTCAGTGATTTAGCAGCCATGATTTTTTTACTTACTTTGTTTCCTTTATTTATTTAAGAAGACTTTTTATTTTGAAATAATTAAAGATTCACAGGAAGCTGCAAAAGCAGTACAGAGAGGTCCGTTTACTCTTCGCTCTGGAGTCCCCCATAGTAACAATTTACATAATCATACAGTACAATATCAAAACCAGGAAACTGACATTGACACAATCTACAGACTTTATTATGACTGCATAATTTTTGACATGCATACCTCTAATTTTTAAAAATTTCATAAATATAGAATACTGTGACAAAACAGCAAAAAGTCCCCATTGCACCTGCATATTCCACCAAATGCCCTCTATTCCAAGATAACCATTTTATTGTCAATTTATATGTATCCTTTCATAACATTTCTTACGTATTTATATGCATATGTGCACAAACAAGAATAGTTTGTTTAAATCAAAAGCGAAATCAGATGTATACAGTATTATTTTCTCCCTCAGTGTATCTAAGAAACTTTTCTATGTCTGTATAAATAGATTGCCATGTTCTCTTTAATTAATTCAGATTCAATAGTTTAATTGTATCATATTTTATTAACTCTTACTCTATCGCTATTTGAATTTTCAAATTTATTGACATTATAAATAGTACTGCACAAACAACTTAGTAAAGAATATATATATATATTTTTTAACATGGGCAGGCACTGGGAATCGAACCCATGTCCCCAGCATGGCAGGCGAGAACTCTGCCACTGAGCCACTGCTGCCCACCCAAGAACTTTTTTAAAAAAAAAAACAGTTTTATTGAAATAATTCACATACCATACAATCCACCTAAAGTGCACAACGTATTCTAGTATATTCACAGAGTTGTGCATTCATCACCACAATCAATTAATTCTAAAACATTCTTACCCACAAGAAGGTTCACTGTGTTATACAGTCCCATGTTTCATCCTCTGGCTTTCTTTCTGGTAACATACATACCACTAAATTTTCCCTTTCAACTACAATCGTACCCATATATCATTGCTGCTAATAACATTCACCATAATGTACAACCATCACTTCTATCCATTTCTAAACATTTACAATCAACATTATTACAAACTCTACACAAATTAAGCATCAGCTCCCCATTCTCTACCCTCATTTTATTTTCTGGTGAACTATGTTCTAGATATTAGGACCATGAGTTTGCTAGTTATATTTAGTTCATATTAGTGATGTTATACAGTATCTGTTCTTTTGTGTCTCACTTTCACTAAACATAATGTCCTCAAGGTTCATCTATGCTGTTACACGTTTTAACATTTCATTTCTTCCTACAGCTGAATATTCCATTGTATGTATACACCATATTTTGTTTATCCATTCATTGGTTGATGGAGACCTGGGTTGTTTACATCTCTCGGCAACTGTGAATAATTCCACTATAAACATCACTGTGCAAATGTTAGTTCACATCCCTGCTTTCAATTCTTCTGAGTATATACCTAGTCACGGGATTGGCAGATCATATGGCAGCCCTATACTTGCCTTCCTGAGGAATGGCCAAACCCTATTCCACAGCGGTTACACCATTCTACATTCCCACCAATAGGAATAAGTGTTGCTATTGTTCTACATCCTCTCTAAAACTTGCAGTTTTCAGTTCTTTTAATAGTAGCCACTCTATCCGGTATGAAATGATATCTCATTGTAGTTTTGATTTGCATGTCCCTAATAGTTAGTGATGTTGAACATCTTTTCATGTGCTTTTTAGTCATAGGTATATACTCTTCTAAAAATGTCTACTCAAGTCTTTTCTCATTTTTAAATTGGGTTGTTTGTCTTTATATTGCTGAGTTGTAGGATTTCTTTATATATTCTGGATATTAAACCTTTATTGGTTATATGGTTTCCAAATATCTTCTCTCATTGGCTGCCTTTTTGTCCTCTCGACAAAGTCTTTTGAAGCACAATTTTGAGGAAGTCTCACTTAGCTATTTTTTCTTTGTTGCTTGTGCTTCGGGTATAAGGTCTAAGAAATTACCTCCTATTAAAAAATCTTGAAAATGCTTCCTGACATTTTCTTCTAGGAGTTCCCTGTCAATCAGTCTTTTTAAAAAATGCAAGTTTATTGAGATAAATTCACATATTATACTTTTTGAACACATATGAATATCTACGATAAAAATACAGAAATGGAAACTGCATATTTTAATTTTAAAACACATTATCAGATTCTCCCTAAAAAGGTTGTGCCTAGTTTTATTAATAGCATATGAAAGCATGTTTTCTCTGTATCTTATAAACATTGGGTATTGTCAATCTTTAAAATGTTTGCTATATAAAAATGATTTCACTATTTTAATTTCCATTTCTCTGAAAAATAGAGAGGTAGAGTATCACTTCTCATGCTGCTGGCTATTTGTATTACTGCTTCTATAAATGCCAGTTCATATTCTCTCTCCATTTTCCGATTTTTTTTTGTTCTCTCTTTATTCATTACTTAAATATATATCTTTCTGGATATTTGTCCTTTCCCAGTTATTTATGCTGCAAATATTTCCTCCCATTGTTGCTCCCTTCTCTTAACTTTTTAACATTCTTTCACCTTACAGAAAGTTTTAGTTTTATGTAGTTACATTTATCAATCTTTTCCTGCTTGGCTCCTGGATTTTGCATCTTGTTTAAGAAGTCATCATAACATATAAAAAAATTCTATATTTTTCCAACTTTTTATAATATTGTGTTTAGCATTTAGCATTTCTTCCTTGAAATTTATTTTTGCATATGATGGAAGGGAGGAATCTAACTTTCTATTTTTCCCCAAATATAAAGTCAATTGTCTAATATTTATTGAATATTTAATCTTTTCCCCAAATATCTGAAATGCCATAAATACTTTATTATGAAAAACTCCAAATATAATAAGACATAAAGAGACTCACAGAATGAACTTCTATGCTTTACCTATCCTCCTTTATTTCTTTGCTGAAGCATTTTTTCATTTATTTATTCCTTCCTCTTAGATTGCTTTTATATCTTAATCATGATATTTGTCACACATCGATTCCTTATTATAGCAGCTCTATCTTTTTGTAGAATATGTATTCCTTGAGTAGGCACTTTGTCTTATTCATCATGGTATACCCAGTCTCTAACACAGAATTGTGCACACAGTAGGTACTACATACATGTTTATAAAACAAATTGACTAGAATTGAAAGGGATCCAAGTAACTAGCAAGGTCAAGATGCTTGGGAGAGGCAGTATACTTTTTAGTGGTTATCATGGGATGTGGTAGATGACGTATGTGGGCAAAACAACAAACAAGCCCTTAATCTGTTAGTGCTGTATCTTGCAAATAGGTGTTGATCATTGCAGTTGATTGTATACTTTCTTTTTATATGTATGTTTGCATTTATTTATTCACTTTTAACACATGACAACATACAAACTCGAACATTCTTACCATATGATCATTCCATTCTTGGTCTATAATCAGTAGCTCACACAATATCATCACATAGTTGTATATTCATCATTATGATAATTTCTTAGAACATTTGCATCAATTCAGAAAAAGAAATAAAAAGAAAACAGAAAAAAATTCATACATAGCATACCCCTTACCCCTGCCTTTCATTGATCACTAGCACTTCAATCTATTAAACTTATTTTAACATTTGTTCCCTCTATTATTTATTTATTTTTAATCCATATGTTTTACTCATCTGTCCATAAGGTATATAAAAGAAGCATCAGACACAAGGTTTACACAATCACACAGTCACATTGTGAAAGCTGTATCACTATACAATCATCTTCAAGAAATATGGCTACTGGAACACAACTCTACATTTTCAGGCAGTTCCCTCTAGCTTCTCCATTATACCTTAACTAAAAAGGTGATATCTATATAACGCATAAGAATAACCTCCAGAATAACCTCTCAACTCTGAAATCTCTCAGCCATTGACACTTTATTTTGTCTTATTACTATCTTTCCCCTTTTGGTTGAGAAGGTTTTCTCAATCCCTTGATGCTGACTCTCAGCTCATTCTAGGATTTCTGTCCCATGTTACCAGGAAGGTTTACACCCCTGGGAGTCATGTCCTATGTAGAGAGGGGGAGGACAGTGAGTCTGCTTGTCGTGTTAGCTGAGAGAGTGAGGTCACATCTGAGCAACAAAACAGTTTCTCAGGGGGTGACTCTTAGGCCTAATTTTAAGTAGGCTTAGCCTATCCTTTGCAGGGATAAGTTTCATATGAACAAACCCCAAGATTGGGGGCCCAGCACTGGTTGTCCCCACTGCTTGTGAGAATATCAGGGCTTCTGCACATGGGGAAGTTGAATTTTCCCCCTTTCTCGCTATTCCCCCAAGGGGACGTTGCAAATATTTTTTTATTCACTGTTCAAATCACTCTGGGATATATTGGGGCATCACTCTGGACAAACCTACAAAATCTCATGCCCTGCTCAAGGTTCCACGTACTTATGGTGTTCAGTTAAACTGTCCACATAAGTTATATTAGGAAATGCACTAGTTAAAATATAAATTTTGTACCAAATAAACATTTTTTGCTTTAGTCTCACATAGAAGTTAAAGTTTTAAAATATGAATTATCATTTATTTTCAACACCCTGCAGTACTGACATTCCTTTTTAAAATCCTCATGCAAAATCATTTTTAAATTTGTTTACTTAGTCACTATCATCATACACTCTAGGCATTCCTAGATTAAACCATCTCAGTCTTTATCATCTATCTTTCCTTCTGATTTCATTTGTGCCCCGGGCCTCCTCCCTCTATCAATCTCACATTCAGCTTCATTTAGTGTACTAACATTATTGTATTACAGTTAGGTGGTATTGTGCTATCCATTTCTGAATTTTTACAATCAGTCCTGTTGTACAATTTGTATCCCTTCAGCTCCAATTACCCAATATCTACCCTATTTCTATCTCTTGATAGTCTCTGTTCTTAACTGAAATTCTCTACTTCATTCACTAATGTTCATATCAGTGAGACCATACAGAATTTGTCCTTTTGCTTCTGGCTAATCTCACTCAGTGTATTTTTTTTCTAATTGAGATATATTAACATACCATATATCATCCAAAGTGTACTCCTTAGAGGCTAATGGGTATTGGGGAAGCAAGGATCCAGAATCCATAAGGCAGGCCATAAAGCTACAACTACGATGAAGGTCCTTGACAAATATATAGGAGAAGCTGGCCAGCTGAAGAAAAAAACATGAAAATTCTCTCTTCTGCTGTAAAAGTCTTTGAATTATTGGATTAAATCCAGCCAACTGGATTCTCTTGTTGGGAGAAGACCACATCCTTAGTCGATGTGGATGTCATCGGCCACAGATGCAATCAACTAACTGATGATATAATAAACCAGCCTTCTATCAACCAATCAGGAAACATCTTTGCAGTAAAGTTTAGGCCAGTGCTTGCCTGATCAAACAACTCAATACCATCACCTGGCTAAGTTAACACCTGAATCTAACCATCACAAATAACTTCCAGAATGACCTTGACTATTTGAAATCTCTCAGCTACTGAAACTTTATTGTATTTCATTTCCCTTCCCTTTTTTGGCCAAGAAGGTTTTCTCAATCCCATGATGCCGAGTGGAGGCTCATCCCTGGGGTTTATGTTCCATATTGCCAGGGAATTCTACCCCTGGGAGTCATGTCCCACGTAGTAGGGAGGGCAGTGAGTTCACCTGTTGAATTGGCTTAGAGAGAGAGGCCACATCTGAGCAACAAAAGAGGTTCTCTGGGGGTGATTCTAAGGCATAAATATAAGTAGACTTAGCTTTTTCTCTGCAGGAATAAGTTTCATAAGGGCAAGCCCCCAAATTGAGGGCTCATCCTGTTAAATTGGCAGTCCCCAATATTTACGAGAATATCAGGAATTCCTCAGTGAGGAATTTTAATATTTCCACATTTTCCCCCCAGTCCCTCAAGAGGACTTTTCAAATATTTTTTTATTCTCTGCCCAAATTACTCTGGGATGTATTGGGGCATCACACCAACCTGTAGAGACCAACAAGATCTCACTTCCTATTTAAGGGTCCATGTAATTATGGTGTTCAAAGAAACTGACCACACTAGATATATTAGATAGTATGCCACGGAAAACAAATTTTGCACCAAGTGAACACCTCTTTCTTTGGTCTCACACAGAAGATGAAGTTTTAAAACATAGTCAATATCATCCTTTACCCTTTAGTCTGATTTACCTTAGTCTTAACCAGATCTGCTTCATTCGTATCTCTAATTGAAGTCTGATCCCCTTTTCAACTTTTTAAACAGTTGCTCTATTGGGTAACGCTGACTTTCAGAGCGGCAGATCTCTAGCTCTGAGTTTCAGGTATCACACAGATACCCGAAGTTCTAGGGACTGACCAGGCTATAGGCAAAGAACTCTGCACCTCAGAATTTAGAAATAATAGTTACAACTCAAGAACAGATGTGTTTGCTGTAAAAGCTTACAGTCTAGGAACCTTTACAATAAGTCTTCCCCTGATAACCTATGCTCTCAGATTCAGTTCTCAGAGTTTCACATTATAGTCAGTTCTTATGAGTGAGGTGTTATAACGTTTGTCTGTTCATTTCTGGCTTATTTCATTCAATAAATCATTCTCAAGTTCCATTCACCTAGTTACATGCCTCCCTCTTCATTCCTTCTTGCAGATGCTCAACATTACATTGTATGTAACAAAGTTTGCTCTTCCATTCATCAGTTGATATACCTTTAGGCCGCCTCCAAACATTGCAAATTGTGAATACTGCCACCATGAACACCAGTGTGCAAATGTCTATTCATGTCCCTGCTTTTGGTTCTTCCAAATATATGCTTGATAATGGGGTTGCAGGATCATATAGCAATTCTATACTTAGCCTCCTGTGGAACTACCACACTGGTTCCAGATGGGTTGCACCTTTCTACTTTTCTATCAACAGTAAAGAGGGAAAAGTGCATCCCTCTCTCCACATTTTCCCCAGCACTATTATCTTTCTGATTATATTATTATTTTTTGTATGCTGTATGGTGGGGGTCACATTTCATTCTGTTTCCATGTGAGTGCTGCTTTATTACAGCACCATTTGATGAATTTTTGCTTGTTTGGTTTTGCTTGTTTGTTTGGGAAGTGCATGGGCCTGGAATCAAACCCAGGTTTCGGCATTGCAGGTAGAAATTCTAACACTGAACTACACTTGCACCCCTTCTGATTTTTTTAAGCAGTTTTATTCACATATTATACCGTCCATCTTAAGTAAACAATGGTTCCCAGTATAATCACACAGTTATGTTTACCACCACAATCTAGAGGACAATTCCATTTCTTCCACAAAGAAACAGAAAGAGGAAGGAAAAAAAGGGAGTATATAAAAAAGGAAAATAATAATAATAATAAAAGACAAAATAAAAAGGAGAAACACGAACACCAAGAATACCATATTCCTCCCTATATCCCTCTCCTAGAGACATTTAGCTTTGGTATATTACCTTTGGTACATTTACTGGAAGCATATTATAATGTAAATGTTAACTGCAGGGTCTAGTTTCCATTGATTGTGTTTTTTCCACATGCCATCCCATTTTCAGCACCTTGCAATGCTGGCATTCATTTGCTCTCCCTCATGTAAAAGCATCTTATATTTGTACATTTAATCACCATCATTAACCACTCTAGTTTTTGCTAAATTACAGTCTCAGTCTTTGTCTTTTACCTTTCCTTCTGGTGTCAGACATGCCCCTAGCCTTCTCTTTCAACCATACTCACAATTATCTTTGTTCAATGTAATTACAATATTGTGCTATCATCAGATGATATTGTACTATCCATTTCTGGATCTATACAGTCAATTCTGTTGAACATTCTGTTCTTCTATTTGCTTTGGGGTTAGTTTGCTGTTCTTCCTCAAGTTCTTCCAGGTGAGAAGTTAAGTCCTCAATTGTTGCTCTTTTTTTTGCATGGGCAGGCACCAGGAAGCAAACCTGGGTCTCTGGCATGGCAGGTGAGAATTCTGCCTGCTGAGCCACCATGGCCTGCCTTTTTGCTTTTTAATATAGGCATTTAGGGCAATAAATTTCCCTTTCAGCATACCCTCTGCCACATCCCATAAGTTCTGATATGTTGTATTCTCATTTTCATTCGTCTCTGGCTAGCTGCTGATTTCTCTAGCAATTTCTTCTTTGACTCACTGGTTGTTTAAGAGTGTGCTATTTTATCTCTATATATTCATGACTGTTCTCGTTCTTTGGTGGTTATTGAGATTCAGCTTCATTCCACTGTGATCAGAGAAAGTGCTTTGAATAATTTCAATGTTTTTAAATTTATAAAGACCTGTTTTATGCCCCAGCATATGATCTATCATGAAGAATGTTTCATGAGCACTAGAGAAAAATGTGTTTGGGGGTGCAATGACCTGCATATGTCCGTTAGGTCTAATTCATTTATTAAGTTAACTTCTCTATTTCCTTGTTGATCTTCTGTTTGGTTGTTCAATCTAGAGAGGAGAGTGGTGTATTTAAGTCTATTGTTGAAACATCTATCGCTCCCTTCAGTTTTGCCAATGTTTGTCTCATGTACTTTAGAGCTCCTTGATTGGGAGCATAAACATTTATGATTGTTATTTCTTCTTGGTGAATTGTCCCTTTCGTTAACACATAGTCCCTTTCATTAATAGATGGTGTCATTAATATATAATGTCTTTACATTTAAAGTCTATTTTATTTGATATTAGTATAGCTAATCCTGCTTTCTTTCGGTTACAACTTGCATTGAAAATCTTTTTCCATCCTTTCACCTTCAATATATGTGTGTCCTGTGTCTAAGATGAGTCTCTTGTAAACAGCATATAACTGGATTATATTTCTTAATCCATTCTCCCAATCTGTATCTTTTAATTGGTGTGCTGGTTTGAAAGGATGTATAGACCCTAGAAAAGCCATGTTTTAATCAAAATCCCATTTCATAAAAAGGCAGAATAATCCCTATTCAATACTGTATGTTTGAATCTGTACTTAGATCATCTTCCTGGAGATATCTCCCAATCAAGAGTGGTTGTCAATCTGGATTAGGGGAGATGTATCTCCACCCATTTGGGTGGGTATTGATTGGTTTACTGTAGTCCTATAAAAGAGGAAACATTTTGGAGAATGAGAGATTCAGAGAGAGCAGAGAATGCTGCAGAGAGGCTGTAAGCCAGCACTTTGGAGATGAAGAAGGAAGATGCCTCCCGGGGAGCTTCATGAGACAGGAAGCCAGGAGAGAATGCTAGCAGATGATGCTGTGCTCGCCATGTGCCCTTCCAGCTGAGGGAGAAACCGTGACTGTGTTCACCATGTGTCTTCTCGGATGAGAGAGAGACCCTGAACTTCATTGACCTTCTTGAACTAAGGTATCTTTCCTTGGATACCTTTGATTGGACATTTCTATAGAATTGTTTTAATTGGGACATTTTCTTGGCCTTAGAACTGCATACTAGCAACTCATTAAATTCCTCTTTTTAAAAGCCATTCTGTCTCTGGTATGTTGCATTCTGGCAGCTAGCAAACTAGAACAATTGGTAAGTTTAGCTCATTAACATTTAAAGTTATTACTAAAAAGGTGTTTCTTGAATCTATCATCTTATCTTTTTTATTTTATTTGTCAGATCTATATATTCTTTTCCTTCTTTCTCCTTTTATCCTTTAAGTTACCCTTATTGGTATTTTTCAAGTCTGTACCCTCCTTCAGACCTCCCTCTCATGTCCTTTTTTTCCAACTGGGAGAACTCCCTTCAGTATTTCTTCTCAGGCTGGTCTCTTGTTGACAAATTCTTTCAGGATTTGTTTGTCTGTGAAAATTTTAATCTATCCCTCAGTTCTGAAGGGCAATTTGGGTGGGTACAGAATTCTTGGCTGGAAGTTGTTCTCTTTCAGGATCTTAAATATATCATATCACTGCCTTCTCACCTCCATGGTGCCAGTTGAGTAGTCTGAGCTCAGTCTTATGTGGTTTCCCTTGAATGTAGTAGATTGCTTTTCTCTTGCTGCTTTCAGAATTTTCTGCTTCTTTTTAACATTTGACAGACTGATTAGTATGTGCCTTGGGGAAGGCCTATTTGGATTTATTCTGTTTGGAGTTCTTTGGGCTTCTTTGACTTGCATATTTATGCCTTTTATGAGGGTTGGGACGTTATCTCCCATTATATTCTCAGCTAATCTTCTTAGCCCTTTACTCTTCTCTTCTCCTTCTGGGACACCAATGATTCTTATATTTGTGTGTTTTGTTTTGTCCATCATTTTCCTGAGATCTAATGAAAATTTTTCCATCTTTTTTTTTTTGCCATTTGCTGTTTTGAGTATTCAGAATCAGTTGTCCTGTCCTCTAGTTCACTTATTCTTTCTTCTGCTTCTTCAAATCTGCTATTGTGTTTCTCTAGTATGTTTTTTATTTGGTCTACAGAATCTTTAATCTCTGTGATATCTACTATTTTTCTATTTCTTCTTTCAAATTTCTCTTTATGCTCTTCTAGTGACTTCTTGATCCCCTTTATGTCATTAGCCGTCCCATTTACTTTATTTAGTAGGGTTATATGAACAACTTTGATTAGTTGTTCCAACATCTGTGTCTTCTCTGGTGTTTTAATTTGGTTATTAGGCTAGGCTATATCTGCCTGCATTGTGATATGCTTAGTGACCTTCTGTTGTTTTTGCTGCATGTAAATATCTTGACTGATTTACTTTGGAAGTTGATTTCCTTCAGTAGTCTAAAGCCTTGTGTCTGCAGGATGGATGTGTAACAGGAGGCAGGGCACTGGGCGGGGCACAACAGTGCAGTGATGCATTGCAGCTCAGGTATAGGTGCAGGCTGGGGATGCTTTGCTGGTGCCTGTGAATATGGGCAGCCAGTGGCCAGGGAGGATGTGGATGTGTAGGTGTATAGGCCTAGGGGTTGGGGTCTATGGTGCAGGACCCTTTGTGTGAATGCACAGAGCTACTGCAGTGGGTTGGTGTTATGCCTACTTGGGCTGGGGGCGAATATGACCTGGCTGCACAGGTGTTCATGTGTCAACTTGGCCAAGTACTGGTTTCTGTTTGTCTGGTTGGGCAAGTGCTGGCCTGTCAGTTGCAATGAGGACATTTCATAGAATTACACCATGATCATGTCAGCTGCATCCACAGCTGATTCCATTTGTAATTGGTCAAGGGGAGTGTCTTCTGCAATGAGTGTTGCTCAGTCTAATCACTGGAAGGCTTTTAAGGAGGATTCAGAAGAGACAGGCTCTCTTCCTGCTTCAGCTGGTGAGCCTCTCCTGTGGAGTTCATCCAGACCCTCCATCGGAATCGTCGGCTTCATAGCCTGCCCTGTGGATTTTGTACTCTGTGTTCCTGTGGTCATGTGAGACACTCTTATAAGTTTTATATTCGCAAGTGTTCTCTGTTGATTCTGTTTCTCTAGAGAACCCTAATACATCTTGGTACCAGGAGTGGGGTTGTGGGCAGAGTAAGAGTCTCCTGTTGATAGCCAGCAATTGTTTTCTTCCTCCTTCTTCAAAAGTATCCAAAGATTTGATAATTAGAATAAACTGTTGACCTATGAACTCTTTTGTCATCAAATTTCCAATATAAGAAAAATCACTTCTCTGTTCGTCATTAACAACCGGAAGTCTCTGAATATAACTCAGTAAATATTCTGCATATACTACAGGCTCTGGCAAAATCTGCTCTAAAAATTCTTCACCTTAATCTCCTTTCAATTTCAACTATTCACAAAGGAAATGCCAATACAAGGCAATTTCAGGAGTTAATGTTTCCACTGGAACCAATTTCCTGCCATCATTTTTTTTATAGACTCCCAAAAGTTCATTAACAGGTGTCACTGAAAATAAGGCATTGAGAACAGTGACTGCCATTTCAGAAGAATTTTCCACATCCAACCAATGAAGAAACTCTAAGATATCTCCTTCAGTGAAATGTAACCAGCCTTGGAGAAGGTGCTTTTTCATTGCTTGTTTCACAGCACCTGATGTGTCATTAAGACCTTGTTGAAGGATCATTACTCTCTAAGCGATGGACATAGCTCTCATATGAACCTTTTCAGCTAAAACCTGATAAGCCAGCTTTTGGACAGCCTCTTTCACATCCTTGATATGACGTACAATTTTTGGCAATGTCTTTGCTGATGGTGCAATACATGATAACACTGCCCTCCTAACTTCTGAATTTGAATAATTTTCTATCAAAGAAGCATATGCATTAACCACTGGGCAGTCATCATCCTTTTGGATCCTGAAGTCGTGAAAGAGCCAGAACTGCCTGTATCCTCACATTCAGAATTTTATCTTTCAATCTAATAAGCATGGCTTCATTAATTTTATCAAACAAATCATCATTAATCTGGGCATTTTCTGGCATACTCCCCAAGAGTTTGTTTATAAGTTGGCACACTCTAAATCTGACTGCATTGCTGTTTGCTCCATGAGACTTTAAGAGGAAAGTAAACAAATAATTTTAAATGCCACCATCTTCCTCTTCATCATCTTCCATCTCTGCCTGGTGAAATGAAGTAACAAATTTTGCTGCAAATTCTATCACCCTCTCCACAGCTAGTTCACGTTTATATACCACTATAGCACATTTAAGGTAATGAATGAACTCCTCATGGAGTTTTGTTTTAAACATGGAAAACTGTTTTATTATCCATCACGTCGTAGGTGTGGCTCAGCAGTGCCTCCATCAGTTTCACCTGGTTCTGATGCAGCTGCTGGGCCAGATGAAAGGCTTCCTTGATTGGCAGCAGCTTTTTCTCGGCTTCCATGGTGCCAGGCCCCAGCTGGGAACAGCCCTTCTCTACCACCGCAGAGCCACTGATTCAGCGACCTGAAGTGGAGCTCTTCTCAGCCTCGGCTAGCCAGCCTTGAAACGTTCAGGGGGACATGACTGGGGAACATGTGCATGCACAGGTCTAGGAGTGCCATAAACTGAGCTCAGAGTTCAGGGGGTGTGGGGTGGGGCTGTGTGACTGTATGGGCTGGGGGCAGGTATAGCCTGGGTATGGAGGTAAGCACCACAGCCTTTATGTGTTGGTGATAGCCTGCTGGGAGCAGGTAAGGGGAGGTAGTGCTCGGGAGGGGCTCAGGAGAGGTGGATTGGGCTGCACTTGGGGTGGGGGTGTGGGGCAGGTATGCATGGGAAGGGTTGGCAGGGCAGGGGCCCTTGGAGTGTGGAGAGTGGGGTTGGGTGATGGGGTTCAGGTATGTGGGGTGTACAGTGAGTCGCGGGTCATGGGGCTGGGCTGGTGGGGGTAGTGGGTTCAAAGAATGTGGTCTGCCTAGTCACTGCCTCCCCTGAGGTGACTAGGGGATCCCACACTCCTAAGGGCTCAGAGTTTCTGTGTTAGGCTGGTTTCTGGTTCTCTGATTCTCAGTTCCTCAGTTTTTGCAACCAGGGCTGTCCTTTGTGGTACAGAAAACTCTCCCAGGTCAGCTATACTCTGGAATCACTGTCTCAGTTGCCTTCCTGTCCCTTCTTGAACTTTTCCTTGGAGCAGGGCTGAACTCAATCTATCCTATTCCCTCATCTTCCCGGAACCCTGTTGAATATTCTGTACTCCTTCAGCATCAAATGCCCAGTCACTATCCTCTTTCTATCTCCTGAAAATTTGCATACTCAACTTTAACTCTCAAAGGTAGCTCATTTATGTTAGTTCATATTAGTGAGACCATGCAGTATTTGTCCTTTATATTTCTGGCTAATTTCACTCAACATAATATCTTCAAGTTTCACGCATATTGTTGCATGTTTCATGCCTTTATTCTGTCTTACCACTGCATAATATTCTATTGTATGTATATATGACAGTTGTTTATCTACTTGTCCATTGATAGATATTTGGGCTGTCTCCATCTCTTGGCAACTGTGAATAATGCTGCTATAAACATTGGGGAGCAAATGTCCATTCACGTCCTTGCCTTTGGTTCCTCTGAATATATGCCTAGTAATGGGATTGCTGGATTATTTAAAGCTTGGGTCTAAAGTGAGTCTTTTGTAGACAGCATAGGATACGTCCTGTTTCTTTCTTTCTTTCTTTTTTTTTTTTTTAACTCTTATTGCATAATTCAACATATATACAAAGCAAAGAAATAAAAAAAAGCAATAGTTTTCAAAGCACTCTTCAACAAGTAGTTACAGGATAGAGCCCAGAGTCTATTATGGGCTACCATATGATCCTCTTATATTTTTTCCTCTAGCTGCTCCAGAATATTGGAGGCTAGAGGACTTAACTATTTTCTTTTCCTCACAATTGACTTTCTTTCCTTCCTTTTTTTGTGAAAAATAACATATATACAAAAAAGTTATACATTTCAAAGCACGGCACCACAATTAATTATAGAACATATCTCAGACTTTGACATAGGTTACAACTTCACAATTTTCAATTTTTACTTCTAGCTGCTCTAAGATACTAGGGACTAAAAGAGCTATCAATTTAATGATTCAGCATTCATATTCATTTGTTAAATTTTATCTTCTCTGTATAATTCCACCATCATCTTTGATCTTTCCATCCCTCTCTTTTTTTGGGGGGGGGGGGGTGCATGGTCCGGGAATCGAACCCGGGTCTCCCACCTGAAAGGCGGGCATTCTAACCACTAAACTACCTGTGCACCCTCCATTCCTCTCTTTAGGGGTGTTGGGCTATGGAAATTCTGAATTTTTTATATTGGAAGGGTCTGTCACTAATATGGGGTAGGGAGACGGAACTATCTGATGTTTTGGAGAAGCTGGGCTAGGTTTTAGGACTTGATCTGGACCAGGGACCTATCTGGAGGTTGTAGGTTTCTGGAAAATTACACTACTGCATTTAACCCTTGTGGAATCTTATATACTGCCCTAGGTGTTCTGGGTCCTGTTTCTTATCCATTCTGACAGTCTATGTCTTTTGATTGGGGAGTTTAATCCATTAACATTTAATATTATTTCTGTAAAGGCAGTCCTTTGTTTTTCCATTTTGCTTTTGGATTTTATATGTCGCATCTTATTTTTGTTTCTCTCTTTCTTTTTATCTTCCCGATAATCTTCATTTCTATACTCTTCTCCAAACCTCTCTCTCCTATCTGCTTGTGGTGTTTCCTTTAGTATTTCTTATGGAGCATGTCTCTTGTTCACAAACTCTCTCAGTGTCTGTTGTATGAAAATATTTTCGACTCCTACTCATTTTTGAAGGAAAGTTTTAAAGGATATAGAAATCTTAGTTGGCAGGTTTTCTCTTTTAGTATCTTAAACATATCATACCACTACCTTCTTGCCTCCATGGCTTTAGCAGAGAAATCCACATACAGTCTAATCATGCTTCCCTTGTATGTGATGGTGTTCTAGTTTGCTAGCTGCCGGAATGCAACACACCAGAAACAGACTGGTTTTTAATAAAAGGGGATTTATTTTGTTAGTTCTTCAGAGGAAAGGCAGCTAACTTTCCACTGAGGTTCTTTCTTACGTGGGAAGGCACAGGATGGTCTCTGCTGAGGTCTCTTTCCAGGCCCCTGGGTTCCAACAACTTCCCCAGGGTGACTTCTTTCTGCATCTCCAAAGGCCTGGGCTGAGCTGCGAGTGCTGAGATGAGGAATGCCAAGCTGCTTAGGCTGTGCTACACTATGCTCTCTCATTTAAGCACCAGCCAATTAAGTCAAACATCATTCATTGCAGCAGGCCCGCCTCCTAGCCGACTGCAGATGTAATTAGCAAAAGATGAGGTTCACGTACCATTGGCTCAAGTCCACAGCAACAGAACTAGGTGCCTTCACCTGGCCAAGTTGACAACTGAATCTAACTACCACAGACGGATAGTTTTTCTCTTAGTGTTTTCAGAATTTTCTCTTTGTTTTTGACATTTGACAATCTGATTAGTATAGTAGGTCTATTCATATCTATTCTGTTTGGGCTATACTATGGCTCTTGTATTTGTGATTTTATGTTTTTCATAACAGAAGGGAAATTTTCAGTCATTTCCTCCATTGTTCTTTCTGCCCCTATTCTCTTCTCTTTTCTGTCTGGGACAGCCATAACATGTATATTCATGTGCTTCATGCTGTCATTCAATTTCTTGAGACTCTGCTCAAATTTTTCCATTCTTTTCCCTACTTATTCTTTTGTATGTAGGATTTCAACGTTCTGTCCTCTAGTTCACTAATTCTTTCTTCTGCCTCTTCAAATCTACTGTTCTAAGTCTCCATTGTGTTTTTCATCACTTCTATTGCACCTTTCATTCTCATAAGTCCTGCCACTTTTTTTCACTTGTTTTTTTTGGGGGGGGGAGGGGGATGCAGAGTCCAGGAGTCAAACCCAGGTATCCCACAAGAAAGGTGAGCATTTTACCACTGAACAACACATGGATCTCTATTTTTTTTTTCACTTTTAAGACCTTCTTTTTTTGACCCAATGTCTTCTGTATATCCTTCATATCTTTTGCCATATCTTCCCTCAATTTGTTGATTTCATTTTTGATGTGAATTTGTATGGTTGTTCAGACATCTTTAATTGGTTGTTTCAACTTCTGGATCTTGTTTGCAATACTGGTTTGTTTTTTTTGACTGGGCCATATCTTTGGCTTTCCTAGTATGACTCGTAATTTCTTGCTGGTGTCTAGGCATCTGATTTCCTTGATTAGTTTATTATGGATGTCGTTTTCATTTTTTTATCTAGAGTTTTCTTTTTGGTTGGCTTTGTTCCCTGTCTGCTGCCTGGTGTTCAGTTCAACTTATTTTAGAATGCTAGCATAGCTTCTATTTTATGGACCAGAATTTTTCAGCTCTTGTTTTTCTGGTTCTTGTCCAGCCTGTTGGAACGTTTTTTTGAGAAGGGTCTCCTCAGATATGACCAGCCCCAATCAGATTTTCCCAGATTAGACAGGTTCAAGTCTCAGGAGGAGGGCATAATCAGCAACAAGATTCCCTGAGGATAAAACCTAGCAAGTTTTCAGGCTTTCCTATGTAGCCTGTAAACTCTGTGCTTTGCCTATCCTGCCAAGCAGGTGGTGCTTGTCAGCCCACAGCTCCCTACCAATATAAAGTGGTGCATTGCCTTTAATTTTTACAGGCCCTTCCTTCCAGGGATGTGGTTAAAACAGGCTGAGGTGGAAGGCAAGTTTAAGCTGTTTCTTCTTCCCAGCGCCTACCTGGGGCCTGAATTCTCTGATGAAGGTCTGTCACTTGCACTGGACTCCACTCTCCCTTTTTTGGGGGAAGATACACACTTTAGGGAATTATCTCCCCCAGTGGACCCATTACTTTGTCTTTCAGACCTATCTTAACAGCCTTTGCTTGGGTTTCACTGACAATTGAAATGCTTGAGGCTTTCTCTAATGCTATTTTGAACAGTTTGAAAAAAGAAAAAAATAAAAAGAAGAGAAGAAACAAAACAACAACAAAAAATAAATCCCTTTTCAGAGGCAGTACTCAGCCCCACGGTTAGCCAGTCAAAAGCCAGAGTTTTCATCCAGCTCTATGTGCCCCCCTTTCTTGGTGATCAGCCCCTTTCCAATACTCTGAGCTGGGCTAACTCTAAAATCCTCCATCTGTATCCTCTTTTATTTAACTTAATTTTATTTCTTTTCTCATTCAGCCCTGTGTTTTCTCTACAGGGATTAAAACCTCAGTTGGAGCTTGGCTGAGCTACCTTCCCTTGCTCCTAGTAGAGACTACTTAAGGTATGCCCTTTAGGGAATTATCACTTTCACCTGATCAGCTACTTTGCCTCTCACACATACCTTAATTCTGCTTTGCCTGGGACAGTACTGAAGCCTGAGTATGCCCACAGTCTGATCTAGTGGGCTGTTAAGGAGCTAAAAAACAAAAACACACTGCCCTCCCCCTCTATGTGGGACATGACTCCCAGGAGTGTAAACCTCCCTAGCAATGTGGAACAGAAATCCTGGGATGAGACAGGATCTGGCATCAAGGGATGAGAAAACCTTCTTGACCAAAAGGGGGAAGAGAGAAATTAAGTATCAGTGGCAGAGAGATTTCAAACAGAGTCTAGAGGTTATGCTGGAGGTTATTCTTATGCATTATATAGATATTTCCTTTTTTAGTTTATGATGTATTGGTGTGGAGGGAAGTACCTGAACTGAAGAACTGTGTTCCAATAGCCTTGTTTCTTAAAGATGATTGTATAATGATATAGCTTTTACAATGTGACTGTATGATTGTGAAAATCTTGTATCTGATGCTCCTTTTAACCAGGGTATGGACAGATGAGGACAAAATATGGATTAAAAATAAACAAATAATAGGGGAAACAAAGGTTAAAATTGATTGAGTAGATTAAAATACTAGTGGTCAATGAAAGGGAGTGGTAAAGGGTATGGCATGTATGAATTTTTTCTTTTTTCTTTTTTCTTTTTCTGGAGAGATGCAAACAGTCACAAAAATGATCATGGTGATACACAACTATTTGAAGATATTCTGAGCCATTGATTGTAACCATGTCAAAAATGTTCGTATATCAAAAATGTTGGTATGTCAGTTAATTGTTTACAACAAAAAATATTAAAAGAAAACAAATAATGGGGGAACAAAGGTTTAAAAAATTGGGTAGATAGAAATACTAGTGGTCAATGAGAGGGCAGGGTGAAGGGTATGGTACGTATGAGGTTTTTCTTTTTTTACTTCTTTTTCTGGCATGAGAGCATATATTCAAAAAAATGATCAGGGTGATGGAATACACAACTACATGATGATATTGTGAGCCACTGATTGTATACCATATATGGAATGTTTGTGTGTTTGTATGTTCTTTTTAAACTTTTCTATTGTATAGTATAACATATATATATAAAGAAAAGAAATAAAAAAGCAATAGTTTTCAAAGCACTCCTCAAAAAGTTGTTACAGGACACATTCCAGAGTTTGTCATGGGCTACCATATGATCCTCTCATAGTTTTCCTTCTAGCTGCTCCAGAATATAGGAGGCTAGAGGGCTTAAATACGTTTTTATCACTACAATTGACTTTTTTCCCCCTTTTTTGTGACCAATAACATACATACAAAGAAGCTATAAATTTCAAAGCACAGCACCACAATTAGTTGTAGAACATATTTCAGACTTTGACATGGGTTTCAATTTCACAATTATAGGTTTTTACTTCTAGCTGCTCTAAAATACTGGAGACTAAAAGAAATACCAATTTAATGATTCAGCATTCACATTCATTTGTTAAGTCCTATCTTCTATGTATAATTTCACCATCATCTTTGATCTTTCCATCCCTCTCTTTTGGGTTGTTTGGGCTATGGCAATTCTAAATTTTTTATATTGGAATGGTATGTCACTAATATGGGGTAGGGAGATGGAACTATGTGGTGTTCTGGAGAGGGTGGGCTAAGTTTCAGGCCTTATTTGGACCAGGGACCCATCTGGAGGTTGTAGGTTTCTGGAAAGTTCCTCTTGTGCCTGGAATCCTTGTGGAATCTTATATATTGCCCTAGGTTTTCTTTAGGATTGGCTGGAATGGTCCTAACTGAGGGTTGGCAGGTTATGATAGGTAGCAAGATCTACCTGAAGATTGTGTACGAGCAACCTCGAGTAGCCTCTCAACTCTATTTGAACTCTCTCTGCCACTGACACTTTATTAATTACACTTCTTTTCCCCCTTTTGGTTAGGATGAAATTGTTGATCCCACGATGCCAGGTCTGGATTCATCACTGGGAGTGGCGAGGGCAATGATTTCACTTGCAGAGTAGGGCTTAGAGAAACCAAGGCCACATCTGAGCAACAACAGAGGTCCTCCAGAAGAAACTCTAAGGCATGCCTGTAGGTAGTCAAAGCTTCTCCGCTACCTACATAAGCTCCACAAGAGTAAGCCTCATGATTGAGGTCATGGCCTATTGATTTGGGTGTCCCTAAAGCTTGACACAGTATCAGGGGGTTCCCTGATGGTAAGGTTTAATAGTTCCATATTCTTTCTCTCCTCCCTGAGGGGACTTTGCTAATACTTTTTCATTACCTGCTTAATATACTCTAGAATGTTTCCAGGCATTGCAATAATCTATATAGGATTAAAGGACCTCTTTCTTATTCTCTGTTCCCTGTGTTTCAATTGTTCAAATGAGCTATACATACAGATAGGTTGAATTAGATTATGCACTACAGAAAATTTCAGTTCCAGATCAAATAAACCTTTCTTACATTGGCATCAAAGAGTTTGTATGGTTCAAAATATAGACACTGTATTCCTTACTTACTCTTTATGTTCTGAATTACTTTAACCCCAACTTGTTTGGCTTCATTCTTATCTCTAAATATCAGGTTATATATATAAAACAGTCTCTCAAAATCCAGGAATAATAATCAGCACTTGGGACTTAATGGGTCTGCTCTAAAAGCTAGGCCTCTGTTTTCTAAAGAGCATTTCCTAAAGGTGACCATACCACTGTTGTTCTTTTGTTTCTGGCTTGCCTTACCAAATGTCTCACCTGTTCATTCACATCATTGCATGCCTCATGGCACTGTTCCTTTTTGTAGCAGCACAACTTTTATTCATAAAGATACACCATCATTCACCAAATCTACTTCTCCATCAGTGCATCCTTCAGCTACCTGCGTTCATCAGGTATCATGCAGAGGGCCCAAAGTCCATAGTCCTCAACATTTTCAATTTTAGATAATTTCGTTGTTTCCAAGAGACAGAAAACCAATAAGCACACCCTCACCAAATAGGAAATTTAAACCTCCTCTTAACTCTTGTCCCTCACCCCATTATTTACCTCTGCTGTTGCTATGGTAGTGCTGATGGTTTCCTTTTGAGCATAGCTCATAGCACGCAACAGTAGTCTTTCCCCTGGACTGTGGACTTAAACACTCTTTATACAAGAATATTATTTTTGAAGTAATTCTTATGAAAACTCATTTCTAGTCTGAGTTGGTGGGACACGTAGGTCTATACAACCCCTTTCAATCTTGTTCATCTTCAATATGGTGATATTACTTACAGACCCACTAGAGAATCACCTTCACTTCTATCTATTCCCTTAGAGTTCAACCTCATTAGGTAACAGTTCATCCATCTTCAGTTTCTATGTATCTCTAAGTCCCCTATCTTCTGTATTTTAAAGCCTCTGTTTATATATTTATGCTGGTCTTAAAAGTGGAATCATACAGGATCTATCCTTTTGTTTCTGGCTAACTTCATTCAGCATTATGTCCTCAAGGCTCATCCATCTTGTCAAGTGCTTCAAGATGTGATTTTGTCTTACTGCTGCATGATACTCCATCGTGTGTAGATACCACATTTTGTTGATCCATTCGTCTGTTGATGAGCATTTAGTTTGTTTCCATCTTTTGGCAATTGTGAATAATGCTGCTATGAACATCGGTGTGCAGATGTCTGTTTGTGTCACTGCTTTCAGCTCTTCTGGGTATATAACAAGTAATGCTATTGCTGGGTCATAGGGCAACTCCATATTTAGCTTCCTAAGGAATCGCCAAACAGTCTTCCATAGTGGCTGCACCATTATACATTCCCACCAGCAGTGCATAAGTGTCCCAGTTTCTCCACATCCTCTCCAACATTTATAGTTTCCTGTTTGTTTAATAACAGCCACTCTTATAGGTGTGAGATGGTATCTCATTGTAGTCTTGATCTGCATTTCCCTTATAGCCAGTGAAAATGAGCATCTCTTCATGTGCTTTTGAGCTATCAGTATTTGCTCTTCAGAAAAATGCCTATTCATTACTTTAGCCCATTTTATACTTGGGTTGATTGTTTTTTGTTGTTGTGTTGTATGATTTCTTTGTATATACAGGAAATCAAACCTTTGTCCGATATGTGATTTCCAAATATTTTTTCCCATTGAGTTGGCTACCTCTCCAACTTTTTGACACAATCTTTTGAGCTGCAGAAGCACTTGATTTGAGGAGTTTCCATTTATCTACTTTTTTCTTTTGTTGCTTGTGCACTGGTTGTAAAGTTTAGGAAGCTACCTCCTATTACTAGGTCTTGAAGATGTTTCCCTACATTTTCTTCCAGAAGGTTTATGGCACTTACATTAAGGCATTTGATCTACTCTGAGTTAATTTTTGCATAGGGTGTAAGATAGGTGTCCTCTTTCATTCTCTTGGCTATTGATATCCAGTTCTTCCATGCCCAATTATTGAAAAGATTATTTCGTCCCAGTTCAGAGGATTTGGGGGCCTTGTCAAAAATCAATTGACTATAGATTTGATGATCTATTTATGCACTCTTGATTCGATTCCATTGGTCAATGCTTCTGTCTTTGTACCTATATCATGTTGTTTTGAGCACTGTGGCTTTATAATAGATTTTAAAGTCAGGGAGTGTTAATCCTCCCATTTTGTTCTTCTTTTGTAGGATGCTTTTAATTATTTGGTGTCTCTTTTCTTTGCAGATGAATATAGTATTTAGCTTTTCCAAATCTTCAAAGAAGGTTGTTGGAATTTTTATTGGTACTGTGTTGAATCTGTAGATCAACTTGGGGAGAAGTGACATCATAGCTATATTCTGCCTCCCTATCCATGAGCAGGGAATGTCTTTACACCTATTTAGATCTTTGATTTCTTTTAGCAATGTTATGTAGTTTTCTGTGTACAAGTCCTTTACATCCCTAGTTAAGTGCATTCCTCAGTATCTGATTCTTTTAGTTGCTATTTTGAATGGAATTTTTTCCTTAACTGACTCCTGAGCTGGGTCATTGCTTGTGTATGGAAATGTTCCTGATTTTTGCACATTAATTTTATATTGTGCCACCTTGCTGAATTTATTAGCTCACGTAACTTTGCTGTAGATTTCTCAGGTTCTTCCAAGGATAGCATCATATCATCTGCAAATAATGAGAGTTTTACTTCTTCCTTTTCAGTTTGGGTGCCTTTTATTTCTTTGCCCTGCCTGATTGCTTTAGCTAGAACTTCAAGCAGAATGTCGAATAATAGTGGTGACAGGGGCTTCCTTGTCTTGTACCTGATCTTAGGGGGAAGGCTTTCAGCTCTCTCCATTGAGTACAATGTTGGCTATCAGTTTTTCATATATTCCCTTTATCATATTGAGTAGTTACCTTTGATTTCCATCTTTTGGAGTGTTTTTATCAGAAAAGGATGCTGAATTTTTTCGAATGCTTTTTCAGCATCAATTGAGGTGATCATTGATCTTTCCCTTTTGAATTGCTAATGTGCTGTAGTACATTAATTGATTTTCTTCTGTTGAACCATCCTTGCATTCCTGGTATAAACCACAGTTGGTCATGGTGTATAATTCTTTTAATGTGCTGTTGGATTCGATTTGCTAATATTTTACTGAGAATTTTTGCAGCTATGTTCACTAGGGAGATTGGTCTGTAGTTTTCCTTTCTTATAGCATCTTTACCTGGTTTTGGTATTAAAATGATATTAGCTTCATAAAACGAGTTAGGTGGAATTCCTTTTTCCTCAATTTTTTGGAAAACTTTGAGCAGGACTGGTGTTAGTTCTTTCTGGAATGACTGATAAAATTCCCCTGTGAAGCCATTTGGCCTTGGGCTTTGCTTTGTAGGAAGATTTCTGATGACTGAATCTCTTTACTTGTGATTGGTTTGTTGAGATCTTCTGTTTCTTCTGGAGTCAGTGTAGCTTGTTTTGTGTCTCCAGGAATTTGTCCATTTCATCTAAGTTGTCTAATTTGTTGGTGTATAGCTGTTCATAGTATTCTCTTATGATTTCTTTTATTTCTTCAGGGTCTGTAGTAACGTACCCCTTCTCATTTTTGATTTTGTTTATTTGCATCCTCTCTTTTTCTCTTTGTCAGTCTTGCTAGTGGCCCATTGTATTAGTTAGGGTTCTCTAGAGAAACAGAATCAACAAGGAACACTTGCAAATATAAAATTTATAAAAGTGTCTCACGTGACCGCAGGAATGCAGAGTCCAAATCCACAGGGCAGGCTGTGAAGGCGACGACTCCAATGGAGGGTCTGGATGAACTCCGCAGGAGAGGCTCACCAGCCGAAGCAGGAATGGGGCCTGTCTCCTCTGAGTCCTCCTTAAAAGGCTTCCTGTGATTAGATTTAGCATCACTAATTATAGAAGACACTCCCCTTTGGCTGATTACAAATGGAATCAGCTATGGATGCAGCTGACGTGATCATGACCTAATCCTATGAAATGTCCTCATTGCAACAGACAGGCCAGTACTTGCCCAATCAGATAAACAGCTACCACAACTTGGCCAAGTTGACACATGTCCCTAACCATGACACCCATCAATTTTATTTATTTCCTCAAAGAATCAACTTTCATTTTTATTGACTCTTTCTATTGTTCTTTTGTTCTCCCATTCATTTATCGCTGCTTTAATCTTTGTTATTTCTCTTCTTCTATTTGCTTTGGGGTTAGTTTGCTGTACTTTCTCAAGTTCCTCCAGGTGTACTGTTAAGTCCTTGATTTTTGCTCTTTCTTTTGTTTTTTAATATAGGTATTTAAGGCAATAGATGTCCTTAGCACAGCCCTTGCCACATCCCATAAGTTCTGATAAGTTGTATTCTCATTTTCATTCATCTCCAGATAGCTACTGATTTCTCTAGCAATTTCTTCTTTGACCCACTGGTTGAGTAAGAGTGTATTATTTAATTTCCATACAGTTGTGAATGTTCTCATTCTTTGCTGGTTATTGTGATTCAGCTTCATCGCATTGTGATCAGAGAAAGTGCTTTGAATAATTTCAATATTTTAAAATTTATAAAGACCTGTTTTGTGTCCCAGCATATGATTTATCCTGGAGAATATTCCATAAGCACTAAAGAAGAATGTATATCCTTGTGCTTTGGGGTGCAATAACCTATATATATGTGTTAGGTCTAATTCATTTATCAAATTATTTAACTTCTCTATTTCCTTGTTGATCTTCTATCTGGTTGTTCTATCTATAGAGGAGTGTCATGTATTTAAGTGTCTTACTATTTTTGTTGAAACATCTACCACTCCCTTCAGTTTTCCCAATGTTTGTCTCATGTACTTTGGAGCTCCTTGTATGGAGTATAAACATTCATGATTGTTGCATCTTCTTAGTGAATTGACCCTTTAATTAATATAGTGTCCTTCTTTGTCTGTTAAGATATCTTTACATTAAGTCCATTTTGTCTGATATTAGTATAGCTACTCCTGCTTTCCTTTGGTTATAACTTGCGTGGAAAATCTTTTTCCATCCTTTCACTTTCAATCTATTTGTATCCTTTTGTCTAAGATGTGTCTCTTGTAAGCAGCATATAACTGAATTATATTTCTTAATCCATTCTCCCAATCTGTATCATTTAATTGGTAAGTTTAGTCCAATTAAAACATTCTACCAAAAAGAAGTTTCTTGAATCCAGCATCTTATGTTTTTTAGTTTATTTGCCAGATCTATATAGTCTATTCCCCCTTTATTTTTGTATTCTTTAAGTTACCCTTAGTGATGCTCTTGAATTCTGTGCCCTCCTCCAGACCTACCTCTCCTGTCTTTCAGCCGGCAGAACTCCTTTTAGTATTTCTTGTAGGGCTGGTCTCTTGTTGACAGATTCTTTCAGGACTTCTTTGTCAGTGAAAATTTTAATCTATCCCTCAGTTCTGAAGGACAATTTGGCTGGGTACAGAATTCTTGGCTGGAAGTCTTTCTCTTTCAGGATTTTGAATATATCATACCACTGCCTTCTTGTCTCCAGGGTGCTAGCTGAGTAGTCTGAACTCAGTCTTATTTGATTTCCTTTGTATGTAGTAGATTGTTTTTCTCTTGCTGCTTTCAGGATTTTCTGCTTCTCTTCATCATCTGACAGACTGATTAGTATGTGTCTTGGGGAAAGCCTATCTGGAGTTACTCTGTTTGGAGTTCTTTGGGTTTCTTTGACTTGTACATTTATGTTCTTTATGAGGTTTGGAAAGTTTTCATCCATTATATCCTCAACTACTCTTCCTAGCCCTTTACTCCTCTCTTCCCCTTCTGGGACACCAATTATTTTTATATTTGAGTGCTTTGTTTTGCCTATCATTTCCCTGAGATCCCATTCCATTTTTTTCATCTTTTTTGTCATTTGCTGTTGTGAGTCTTCAAAGTCAATTATTCTGTCCTCTATATCATTTATTGTTTCTTCTGTCTCTTCAAATCTGGTGTTGTGTGCCTCTACTATGTTTTTCATTTGGTCAACAGAGTCTTTAATCTCTCTGATTTCTGTTATTTTTTCTATTTATTCTTTCAAATTCCTCTTTGTGCTCTTCTACTGTCTTTTTGATCTCCTTTATGTCATTTGCTATCCCACTTATTTTATTAAGTAGAATTGTATGAGCATCTTTAATTAGTTTCCAACATTTGCTTCTCCTCTGGTGTTTTAATTTGGTCATTAGGCAGGGCTATATGTGTCTGCATTGTGATATGCTTAGTGATCTTCTGTTGTCTTCGTGGCATGTAAATATCTTGACTGATTTACTTTAGGAGTCAATTTCTTTCACTAGTCTAAGGCCTTGTGTTTGCTGGACAGCTGTACAGCAGGGAGTAGGGCATAAGGTGGAGAACTCAGTATGGTAATTTGTTTCAGGGCAGGTATGGGCATAGGCTGGAGATGTTACGCAGATGCTTGTGAACCTGGGCACCCAGTGGTAAGGGAGGTTGTAGCTGTGCAGGTGCACTGGTGTAGGGGGCGTAACCCTGGTGTACTCTGGTCTAAGGCATGGGGCCCTTTGTGCACATATGTAGAGCTGTGACAGCTGATCGGTGTTACGCCTTCATGGATTGGGGCAGATGTGACCCAGCTGCACAGGTCGGCACATTTTCAGAGCTGGGAAGTGAGGCTGAGGGCTGTGTGCATGCGTGGTTCTAGGACTGCTGTAAAGTGTGAGCTGAATGACATGATTGGGGGCCCGTGAGCATGCGTGGATCTGGGAGTGATGTAAAGGGATGTGCTGAGCTCAGGGAGAGGGGGTTGAGGCTGTGTGACACTATGGGTGGGGGGCAGAGTTAGCCTAGATATGGAGGTTAGCGCCTGCAACCTTTATGCGCTGGCAACAGCCTGCAGGGAACAAGGAGGAGGAGGTAGTGCTCAGGTGTGCAGGAGAGGTGGGTTGGGCTGCAGTTGGGCTGGGGTTTGGGGTGGATATGTGCACTGGGCCTGGTGGGGTGAGGGCACCTGATGTGCAGGGAATGGGAAAGGGTGATGGGATTCAGGTGCATGGGGTTTGGGGTAAGTTGCCAGTCATGGGGTTGCTCTGGTGAGGGTTGCACGCCCAAGGAATGAGGCCTGGCTTACCTTCCTAGTCCTGTGCTGCAGTCCGTGCACTCCCCCGGGCTCCCGCAGGCTCAGTGGCTCCACACCTCTGTGCCAGGCTCCAGCTTTCTGCCTCTCAGTTCCTCAGCCTCTGCAACCAGGGCTGCCACACGTGGTGCAGAAGGCTCTCCCAGGTCAGCTGCACTCCCAAATCACTACCTCAGTTGCCCTCTTGTCCCCTCTCCTACCTTTCCATGGAACAGGGCTAATCTTGAGCCACTCTAGTAGGCCATCTTCCCAGATGTGCTAAATCTGTATGTTTTATTAATAAAAATATTTTTTAAAAATACCAATAACAACAAAAAAATGGAGAGAGGAAAACAAAAAGTCCTCTTCAGAGCTGGACCCCAGTCCTCCAGATTTGCCAATCAAGAGTCATGGCTGGTACCTAGCTCTATGTGTACATTTTCCTGGGGCCCAGTCTTTTCTAATTTTTAAAGCTCATCCAATTCCAAAGGCTGTTTTTTATTCCTCAACAGTCTTCTTCCTCTTTGCCAGAGTGAAACCTCCTGGTTCCTTTCATGCTTCTGCCAGATTTATCTGTGCTCCAGGCTTGTATTCCACAGTCTGAATTTGTTAATTAATTCCTTAATTGGTTGAACTACTGTCCTTGCTCCTGGTAAAGAGCGTTTCTTTTTACCTCAGTGAACCAATCTAAGACAGCCTGCCATGTCTGTGGGGGGAGAGCACCGGCCTCCACAGCTTTGGAGTCTTAAGAGTTCTTCATGGAATCTTGGCCATTCTTCCCATACCGGACTGGTCTACAATGTGCATGTGGTCACTGGATTTCCTTAAACAGCTGTTTCAGACAGTTCCTGGCTATTTATTAGCTGTCTTAGAGTATAAACTAAATTCGAATCTCACTACACCCCCATCTTGCCCCACCCTCTGCTGAAGTATTTTAAAGCAAATTACACATATTATGTCATTTCAGCCCTACCGGCTTTAGTAAAAGTCTTTAGAAATATGAGATTTCTTTATATTACTACAGTACTATTATAAGACCTAAAAACAATTCCTTGGTAGCCTCTAATACGTAGTTAATCATAATAGTTTTCCAAATACCTTCAAAATGTTTTTTTTATGTGTGGAATCTATCCAAATGAGGTTCATACACAAATTCGAATTCCAATACATACACAGATCATTTTCTTTGATATGGTTGTTAATTTCTGTACCATACCATAGTTTTAATTACCATGGCATGTTTCAGTGTGTCCTAAGGCAAATGTCTCATTACTCTTTTTCTTGGCTATTCTTACACATTTTAAAAATATTCCAGATACATTTTAGAACTAGCTTATCAAATTCCTTTGAAAATACCCTTCTGTGAGATTGGAATTGTATTCAAATTACTCTTAGATTTGGTAAAAATCCACATTTTTTGCATCTCTCTAATTATTTGTGCTTTCTTTTGTATCTTTCATTAAAGAACATGTCTTTGTAATTGCATTTCATTGGTTTGTTCATCAGCATTTTTATTATTATGGTGAATAATTTTTTTTTCTAACTGCATGTCAAAATTTGTTATCGGTGGTTATTAGGAAAACTAATGATTTTTGTGTATAGTTGCTATAGTTTGTAAAAGTTGCCTGAATGCAACATTATAACAGAAATGGAATGGCTTTTAAAAAGAGGGAATTTATTAAGTTGAAAGTTCACAGTTCTAAGGCCGTGAAAATGTCTAGGGAAAGATACCCTGTTTCAAGAAAGGCCAATGGGTCCAGAACACCTTTGTCAATATTAAAGGCACAAGGTGACATCTGCTAGCTTTCTCTTCTCACTTCATAGGGCTTTCATGGGGGCATCTTCCTTCTGTATCTCCAAAGATCTCTGGCTGTGTGGACTCTGCTTGCACTGATGGCCCTGTAGCTTTTTCCAAAATGGTTCCCTCTTAAAGGACTCCAGTAAACAATCCCACCTTGAATGGGTGGAAAGACACATCTCTATGGAAACCATCTAACCAAAAGTTAGTACTCACAATTGGGTGGGTCACATCTCCATGGAAACAATAAAAAAGATCCTACCTAGCAATACTGAATGAAGATTAAAGAACTTGGCTTTTCTAGGGTACAAAACAGATTCAAAATGGCCCAACAGTGTTACATCTATTTACCTTACTGAACTCTCTTATTACTTCTAATAGCTTGACAGTTGGGTCTCTTAGATTTTTTTGGGGGGGGGAGACAATTATATCATCTACAAACAATGCCAGATATCCCTTTTCCTAACACTTAAACTCCTATTTTCTTTCATTACTGCACTGCCTAGATCTCTGTTATGACACTGAAAAGTAGTAGTGATGAAGGGTATGTGTTTTTGTTTTATCATTGTGGTAGGAAGAATGGCCCTCAAAGATGTCTATATCCTAATCCTTGGAACCTGTGAATATATAACATGCAATTTACATATGTTACTAGAGTTATGGACCTTAATAGGGAGAGATAATCATGATTATCTAAGTAGGGTCAATCTAATTAATTGAACCCTTAAAAGTAGGGGAATTTCTCTGACTGAAGTGAGACAAGAGATGTGGCAGAAAGGGAAGTCAGATATTCCAAGTGTGAGAAGAATTCAACGCACCATTGCCAGCTCTGAGATACAGAAGCCCAAGTGCAAGGACAATGAGAACGGTCTCTCAGAGGTAAGAGCTGATCCCAGCTCTGAGACCCCACAGTCTTGCAGTTGCAAGGAACAGGATTCTGACAAAACCTGAATGAGTTGGAAGATTTATCTTCAGATCTTCCATATAAGAGTTCAGGTTTCTGTTCAATATCTTAATTTTGGTCTTGTGAGGGCCAGAGCAGAAGAATCAGCCAAGTACACCTGGACTTCTGACCTACAGAACTGTGAGATAATGAATCTGTATTGTTTTAAGCTGTTAAATTTGAGGTAATTTGTTATAGCAGCAATAAAAAACCAATAATCAAGTATATTATTTTCCATAAGTTTCAGGAAGACACCTTTGATAGGATAAAAAGTCCTAAACCAGCTGGCTGGGGATTTTCTTTTAGTTTTTAACCATGATGGGATACTGAATTTTCTTGAAGACCTTTTGGGTAACTATGAAAATGATCATAAAAATTTTCATGTTTACTCTGTAAATGCAGTTTATTATGAGAGATTTGCAAATGCTGAATCATCCTTGTACCCTAATTAGTCATGAATTAGAAACACAGCTGAATTTTTTCTTATAAGTTTGGTGAAACTTTGTTGAAAATCAGTTGACTAAATATTTTTGGACTCTTTATGTTGTTCCATTCTTCTATAAGTCTATCTGTACTCCATTACTGCAACACCTTGATTACTGTAGCTTTACGTCTTGAAATTAAGTAGAGTAAGTTCTCCAACTTTGTTCAACTTTGTCAAAAATTGTTTTGGCATTCCATATAAGTTTTAGAGTCAACTTGTCTGTTTTTATATACATGATCATGTCATTTGTGCCAACAAGTTTTGTTTTTTCCTTTCTAACCTATATGCCTTTTATATATTTTTCTTGCCAATATGACATAAAATAGAAGTGGATAGAGTGAACATCCTTGCCTTTTCACCTAACTGAGGAGGAAAATGTTCAGATGTTTAACATGACATCAGGTGTAGGTGAGCAAGTGCCCTTCTATTCTTAGCTTGCTGAGAGTTTTATTAATTTATTTAATCATTAATGAGTGATAAATTTTGTCAAATATGTTTCCTGCATCTATCAAGATGATTACAGGGTCGTTCTTATTTCCTTTAAACTATACTGATTAATTTCTTTTTTTTTTTTTTGCATGGGCAGGCACCAGGAATCGAACCCAAGTCTCCGGCATGGCAGGCAAGAACTCAGCCTGCTGAGCCACCATGGCCCGCCCTTGATTAATTTCTTATTGTTAAACCAATCCTGTATTGCTGGGATAAGCCTCACTTCATCATGATGAATCACCCTTTTTTATATTTAGCTAGATTCAGTTTGCAAATACTTTTTAAAGGATTTTTACATTTGTTTTCATGAGGGATAGCATGATTTTATTTTCCTATAATATCTATTTCTGCTTTTAATATTAGGGTGACACTGGCCTCAAAAGTAGCTAGGAGATAGTCCCTTCCTTCTCTGTTTTCTAAAATAATTTGGTTAGGATTGATATTACTTTTTCTTTAACTTTTTGATAGAATTCACAAGTGAAGTCATCTGGGTAGGAAATTCTCTTTATGGGAAGGTTTATAAGTACAGGTTCAATTTCCTAAATAGACACAAAGTAATTAAGATTTTCTATACCATTTGTGTGCCAATTTTGACAATTTGCATCTTTTAAGGAGTTTATTCATAATTTTTTGGCATGAAATTTAGTATTCCCTTATTATACTTTTGACATCTGTAAGATCTGTTGTCATATATCTTCTTTCAGCTCTAATATGGGTAACTATAAAACACTAGTCTTTTATTTTCTCAATATGTCTACCAAGAGGTTTATCAAATTATTGGCTGTTTCATAGAACCAGCTTTTGGTGTTCTGTTTTTCTTTTTTGGTCCATTTCCTGTTTCATTGATTTCTGCTCTTATCTTTATTTCCTTCCCTCTACATATTTTGGATTATTTCTCTTCTTTTTCTGTCTTAAGGTGAAAACTTAGGTGGTTCATTTAAAAAAAATTTTCTTTTTTTTTTGGTATGGGCTGGCTCCAGGAATTGAACCTGGCTCCAGGAATTGAACCTGGGTCTCTGGCATGGCAGACCGGAATTCTGCCACTAAGCCACCATTGCATGACCCCTCAAAAAAAGCTTTTAATAAGAGAAAAATTTAAAGCTGTAAGTTCCTCTAAGTACTGCTTTAACTGCATTTCACAAATTTTGATATGTGGGGTTTTCATTATTATTCAGTCCAAAATATTTTCTAATGTCTTTGGTCTAATACCTGTTTTTAATCAATGAAATTTTATTGGAATGTTGTCACACTCATTCATGGAATGTAGTCACACTCACTCATACATGTTGTCTATGAGTGGTTTCAACCCACAAAAAAGAGTTGAGTAGTTGTAACAGTAATTGTGGCCCAACTGGCACACAAAACTGCAAATATTTTCTGGAGTTGTGCAGAGAATGTTTGCTGATCTCTGCTTCTGCTTTATCCCATGCATTATTTAGAAATATGTTTTAAAACTGCCAAATATTTGAGGATTTTTCAAGTATTTTTAATGATTTAATTTAATTCCATAGATTCTATTTAATCATACTCTGCCTGATTTCCATCATTTTACATTTGTGGAGATTTTCTTTTCTATGGCTTAGCACCTGGTCTACCTTGGTGAATGCTCTCTGTGTGCCAATGTGCATTCTGTTGTTTTAAGTGGAGAATTTGATAAACGTCAATTAAGTCAATTTCCTTGATAGTATGGCTCAATGTAACTATATCTTTACCTGTTTTCTGTTTACTTATTCTATCAGTTACAGAGATAACTTAAACATCTCTAATTATAATTATGGATTTGTCCATTTCCCTTTCAGTTCTGTCAGGTTTTGCTTTGCATTTTGAAGCTATGGTACTAAATGCATACATATTTAAAATTCAAAATGTTTTTCTCTCTCATAATGTTCCTTGTCCTGAAGTGTACTTTACTTAATATCAATATTAGACAATACTCTAGCTTTTTTTTTTTATGATTAGTATTTGCATTCTGTTATTTTTCCCAAACTTCTTTTAACCTATCTGTATCTTTATTTTAAAATGTTTTTCTTGTATAAAGCATGTATTTGGCCTCATGGTCAGGTTCATGTGTCAACTTGGCCAGGTGGTGGTGCCCAGTCATCTGGCTGGGCAAGTGCTGGCCTGTCTGTCGCTATGAAGCCACTTCATGGAGTTAAATCATGATTATGTCCGCAGTATCCACAGGTGATTGCTTTTGTAATTGGCTAAGGAGGGGGGGGCATCTTCTGCAATGAGTGATACTTAATCTAATCAGCAGAAGGCTTTTAAGGAAGAGTCAGAAGACACAGTCACTATTCCTGCTTGAGCGGTGAGCTTGAGCCAGTGAGCCTCTCCTGTGGAGTTTGTCCAGACCCTTCATTGGAGTCACCAGCTTCACAGCCTGTCCTACGGATTTGGACTCTTCCATCCCCATGGTTGTCCAGCCAGCCTCTCCTGAGAGTTCGTTGAGGAACTCAATTGGAATTACCAGTTTGAGGCCTGCCTTACAGACCTTGGACCCTTACATTCCCACAGTTGCCCAGCCAGCCTCTTCTGAGAGTTCACTGAGGATTCATCGGAGTTACCAGCTTGCAGCCTGCCCTACAGACCTTGGACTCTATATTTCTAGGTTACATGAGACACTTTTATGAATTTTATATTTATGGATATCTCCTGCTGATTTTGTTTCTCTAGAGAGCCCTAGCTAATACATTTTGGTCTTGCTTTTTTAATCCCATCAATCCCTGCTTTTTAATTGGAGTATTTCTGTGTTTATATAAAATATATTTATGTAATGTATTTTATATTAAATGTAATTATCAATATGGTTGACTTATCAAATCTAACATCTTGCTTTTTTCCTATTTTTTGGCATCTTTTTCTTTTATTTCTGTGTTCTTTTGGATTAAATAATAATTAACATTATATTTAATCTTCACTATTTGCTCATTATTTATACAACCTTAATTTTTTTTTAGAGTTGCTGTTGAACTTATAGTATTCATCTTTGACTTATCGGATAAACATATATATGGTACTTTTACCATTAATAAAACTCAACTTCTTAAACTAAATTGACATGTGGCTTAAGTTGAATATGGCCTAAAACTTTCTATTAGACTTACCCGTTGTTGGTGAACAATGTTTTTATGTTCACGGGCCACCCGTGTGGCCCATTTCCGAGCCTCCTTGTTTAGACTGTGCTCCTCTGTGGTCCCAGTTTCTGATTCTAATTTTCGGCTCTATAACACAAGAGAGAATAGAAAGAAAAATATGGTATCCTATTGTAATCACTATCACATTGTAGTTGAACCAGAGGGTCTTCGCTTGAATAGCACTCAAAACCTGAGGCTTGTGCCAATACCATGGGAAGCAATGTCTCGTGTCACAGCAAGTTAGGAGAGTAACAGGACAGTATGAACCCATAAATGACCACAGGTTTTTCTGTCTGAACATGAAAGCATCATCTCTAACACTGGATTAATATTTTTGGGTATAAGGAAGCTAGGTAAGGTGAGCAAAGGAAAAAAGGATTTATTACAATCTACTATGGCACTAAAATAATTGCATGGATAAAAACGGAAATAAATCAATAGTTTCTATGTGATTAAAGAACAAATACCTGAATTGAAGTGAAAAGAACAAATAAAATGATACAATAGTAGTTACCATAAAACTCCCAAGATACTGGGTTTAATTTAGTTATAAGTCTATCACTAACTTACTACATGATCTTCAACTAGCTTTTTCTTTCTCTCTGGGCTTTAATGATACAATACGAAAGAAAAGGTGGTTAGATTGAATGATCACTGAGGGTTTCTTCTAGCTCTAAAATGCTATGGTTCTGATTCACAAAGAACAAACTACAAAATCTAAAAAAAATACTAGTAATAATTTACTGCAATTGTGCAATGTACTGTGTAAAGTGCTTCATGTAACTTTGTTTTTGAAGATGAGTACCAGTGCCATTTTATAGCTAAGAAAACCAAGATTCAGAAAGGTTAAGAAGTAATTTAACTATTAGGTATTACAATCTTGATTACACAAATCTTATTGAATTCCAGATCTCTTAACTGCTAAACTAGTTTAACTCTTTCTAAACTTTTAAGAAGCCATAAAAAACCCCCCCAAAACACAAAAAAAACAAAAACCTTTATTAAAATAATTAGGAAAGAGACTTCCAGGGAAGATGGCAGAGTAGGGAGCTCCAGGACTCAGTCCTTTCCCAAGAACAGGGGTGGGCATGGGCAATCACTGATCACAGCTTTTTTCTTCCTTCTTTTTTTCTTAAAGGCTTTTGAAATAGCATGCATTTTCTTCAAACTTTTAAGTTAATTATGCAATATGGAAAACTGAAAGGCACAAGAAGCAAAGAACACAAAAGTCACCCAGAATCACAAGCAGTTTACAGTTTGAAATATCCTTCTAAGTCCTTTATATATATATACACACAACTGAGCATACATTTTCATGTGGTTGAGAGCACACAGAATGTATCATGCTTTTTCATGAATATTTACCAACTCAAAGTCCCACAGCCATGAGTACTGTGGTAACCAAGAATGTATGACATCAATTCAATAAGGGGAAAAAATATATTCCTGCCTTTCTTGGGGACAAAACTTCATAAAAGGCAGAAATGGCAACAGGCCTTTATAGACATTGGCAGAGTCAGAAACACTGCATTCCCTTAGTGTTCAGTTTAAAATGAGACATAAAGCAAGAATACAATAAGTATAATGCATCAAAGAGAAATCATTATCAAATCTATATTGAAATATGAGCAAGAAGAATTTCCATGAAATTCTTTAATAATTTTTTCCTATGGTATAGCCAAGAGATACACACATACTGTGGTTACATAAAAATGAAAATATGAACACATTTTCACACATTCTTTCCCCAGCACTTCCTTCTGCCTCTCTGCAGCCAAGCTAATAAACAAGTCCTGATCCAGTCTGCTCACAGGTGGTTAAACAATTTCATGTCAAAAATGCTTCTTTTTCATTAATTTAATAAAAACATATTTATAAATTCATTCATTAATTAGTTCTACTTTTTATCATACATTGTTACTTCAAGATATCTAAAAAGCCTAGGTGTTGTGAAATAAAGAATCTTAGCTATCATAAGCACTGGTATTTTACAAAAAATGCACACAGAACTATGGTTATAATCTAGATATAGAGATACTACCAAAGGGCCCTTTCCTTTGCCCTTCCTCTTCTACCTCTTCCACCATTTCAAGTATAGAAAGATGTCTAACTTCAAGAGGTGGATTAACAAAGGTCAATTCCAGAAGGTAGTCCTTCCTATAAACTAACACAAGGACATTTATATAGGGAATATTTTACTACCTCTATTTTTAATATACGTTGGACATTAGGATTTGTCCTTTATAACACAGCAAAAACTAAAATGCCTAAACAGAACAATGGTCAGACAATCTCAACTTTTCTAAGAATTCATGGGCCAAGAACCCTTCCCTCTGCACTTCCTTCTCTGCCCCCACCAACACCCTGTCAGCATACTGCTCCAAGACACCTAGTTTAACAATGTCCTTTTCCAAATACAGCCGTTCTTATGTATTAACAGAAAAAATAGCTAAAATGTGAGTTTACACTCCCTGCTTTTAACATGTGTTGTGTATGTCTAAGTACCTAGAAAGAGTAGATGTTTCAAATAAGGACTTAAGTTTGTCTACCCCCCACACAGCAGCACTGAATAAAGCAAAAACACACAAAAAATATAATCTGAAATTGTCTCCTAAATAGAAACATTCTGGCCTAGAACCCTTCCCCTTCTCACCTCTTTCAACCCAGACAGTGGCTGCATCTGCAATGCACATAGGGGATTTTAACAATATTCACTATAAATTTTTAACATACAATGTACAAAAATTATTTACTAATTCTACTTCTGTCATTCATTGGCAAGTTCTTTAATACCTAGAAAGACTAGATGACATAAAATTAGAACTCGTTTGTCCATTATATATATAATATATACAAAGTAAAGTAAAACAAAATGCACAGAACATATAAATGATGGCTTATCTTGCCGAGCTATAGATTTACTGGCATAGAACTCTTAGCACTTCCTTCTTTGTCCTCTCTGAAACAGCACAAACAATGAGTATTGCTCTGGAGGCGGTCTGACCTCTCCATTTTCATATTTCATATGAATTTTAACAAAACAATATCTACAAAATGTGTTATTGTACTTCTATTTTTAACATAGTTTGTAGATTTCCAAACATCTAGAAAGACTAGATATTTCAAATAAGGACTTAAATTTGTCTACTATATACCCAGTAGTGTTGAATAAACTACAGACATCGTAACAATGGTTATATCTGAAAGCATCTTCTAAATAGAAAATTTCTGGTCTAGAGCCCTTCATTTCTCCTGATTCCTCTTCTCCACCAAAAACCTAGAGGATTGTGGAGAGCCGCCTCCCGGGTCGGGCCTAGTGGACACGCCGCAACCTGCTCTAGAGTTCCCCCCGCCCATCGAGTGAGCCAAGATGGCGCCCGCATCCTGCCTCCGCGTATGACGTACGCGCCCGTCAACCCTGTCTACCAATCACCCTTGTATACGTGGCGTTAGCCCATTGGGTTTGGATTTTGTATATAAAGGCGTTACCCGGACGGGGAAAGCGAGATGACCCGCAGGGAGCCGTACCTGACGGCCGCATAGAGGTTGCTCCCCCGTGGGGTATTTTAGCCCGCGCGGAACCTGTTACAAAGAATGCAAGCTTAGCTCCAGTAAAGGTCTGTGCTCACAACCGCCGCGTGTTACGGATTCGTGTCTGCCATTCAAGTCGGTTTGTCTGCGTCTGTCTCTCTCTCCTCTGCCCCCTTCGCCGGCCGGGGGCTTGACGCTGAGCGAGAAGTCCCGGACAGAGGATGAGTTACACATACATGTGGTTTTACAATTTCATTTCCAAAAGTCAGTTTCAGAAGCCTGCCTTTCTGCGAATTTCAACACAAAGTGTACAAAACCTGCTAGTTTACAAACTCTATTTTTGTCAATTGCCGACCTCTTTAATATCTAGCAACGAGATAAATTTTCTAGTACACACTAGCAAAATACCTTCCCTCCCACTATCCTCAAACCAATGAGCAAGTACAGGAGTACAAAGTTCAGAGGTGGCTTAACAATTCTATTCCCAAAGACAATATTTTCCACCAAATTATAAAAGCTATTTATATGTTATCCTACTACCTCTGTTTTTAAACACATCAAGCACTTCTAAACACATAGAAAGACTAGGTATTTCAAATAAGAACTTATTTGTCCACTACATAGTATTATTAAATAAAACTGCACATACGTAACAATATTTATAGTCTGAGTTATGTCCTAAACATAACTGACCTGGTCTCAAACCACTCCCTTTTTTTGGGGGGGGGGGAGGGTGCACGGTCTGGGAATCGAACCCGGGTCTCCCGCTTGAAAGGAGAGCATTCTATCATTGAACCAGCCGTGCACCTGAACCATTCCTTTTTCACTTTCTTTTCTCCACTGTCAGTTCAGTGGACAAGTATAGATAAGTGTAATATTTAGAGGTGGTTAAACAAATTCATACCCAAAAGTCATTTACAGAAGACAAGTTTTCCAATGAATTTCAACACAAAGTATACAAAACAAACTAACTCTAATTTGTCTTATATTGGCAACTTCTTTAACATTTAGAGACTAGCTATTACAAAATGAAGACTCATTTGTCCATTATACATACTACATATTCAGCCAAATAAAATGCACAGAACATACAGAAAAAATTTCATCTGAACACACTATCATATTACCTTTTGCAATTGTTTCCCTCTTACTTCCTCCAAGTCACAAAATAAGTATATAGACAGTAGTATGCTGTTCACAGATATGATTTAACAATCCCATTTCCAAAAGACAATATTTCATATGAATTTGAGCAAAACAATATTTACAAAGTAATATTTTACTACTTCTACTTTTAATATACATTGGGCACTTGTAAACATCCAGATAGACTAGATGTTTCAAATAAGGTTCACTATATTTACAAGAGCAGTCTTGAATACACTGCACACATGTAACCACAGTTATAATCTGAAAGTCTTCTAAATATGAACATTCTGGTCTAGAACCCTTCTCTTTCATCCTTCTTCTACCAACACTGTGGGTTATAATGCTTACAATTTCAGAAGACAATCTTTCCTAGGAATTTTAATACAAAATAAATTCATTTTCTAATACTATTTTTGCCATATACTGGCAACCTTTTTAATATCTAGAAGACTAGATGTAAATTATACATATTATATACACTGCAAGGAAAAACAAATGCATGAATATAAGGACAATGGTTAATCTTGACTCATTACAAACACACCGGCATAGAGCCCTTTGCATTTCCTTCTCCCTCCTCCCCCAAACCAGTGTTTAAATGTGTACTATAAAGAGAGGTGGTTTGGCCATCCCAAAAAACCCCACAATATTTCATATGAATTTTAACAAAAATATATTACAAAATGTGCTCTATTACTACCTCTACTTTTAACATGTCAGAACGTTAGAACATCTAGGAAGATGACATATTTCAAAAAGTGCTTAGCATTGTCAACTATATATAGAGTAGTGAGGAATAAAATGCACACACTGAACAATGGTTATAATATTAAAATATCTTCTAAATATGGTATAGAACCTTCTCTTCCTCTTTGCAGCCTTTTGCTTCATGCTTTCTAATCCACAGAACAAGTATGGATATATGTCACTCCCGGTATCGCTCCCAGAGGTAGTCTAAATTTGACCTCAAAGTCATTTCCAGAAGACATTTCTGTGATTTTTTTTTTTTTTTAACAAATGGGTATTACAAGGTGTGTAATTTTCTAACTATAATTTATCATATGTCGAAAACATCTTTACATCCGGAAAGCCTAGATGTTGCAAAAGTTTTCTTTTAAAAGGCTGGGGGGAAAGGTGAGAGCAGCTTTTTCATATAATATATTCAGGCCTTCTATAAACGGTCAGTAAATTTTCTCAAAGGGTGGTGGGCACTTCTTATTGGACAAATGTGGTACATTATTCTAGTAATTCTCTCTTCTGAAACAAACAAGTTCTGGTAAAATAAAGAACTAACTTCCTGATGACCTGCTAACCTTTCCATCCATTATTGTCCAGGGCTCTGCTCACCTTCTAGGCCTGTTAAGGCCTTTGTCCATTGTTATTGGGACAAGGTAGCATTTTGTCTGATTGAGATGGAGTGGTGATCCAGGTCCCGGATCTGTATGGCTCCATGGCCTGAAGAGATGACCAACCTTGAGTCCATGCAACCCTACCTTCTAGGCCCTTAAGTCCCTTAATGGTCCTCTACAGCTTTTGAGAAGCTGCCATTCTTTTCTCTCTGCCACACATTCTGCCTGACAGATTTGTGTAGGGAAAACAGATGGCTGGTACGGTCCAGGCTCAGAGAGACCATAGCTGCCATCTGGACATGATGAAGGGATGAAAGGGCAGGGTTTGCACCACTGCCTCAGGGCCTGGACTGGGCTAGTGGGCAGTGACAGCAAGGACTCTGGGTCGCCGCTGGGGCCCCAGCTCACCCACTGGACTGGGTCGGAGGGGCTGAAGGGGTTCTGGAGAACACAGGCAAAGGCCTAACAACTTCAAACAGCTTGGAGAGGGAGGTCTGTTTCTTGGGAAACAGAGGGACAATCAAATTCCTGTAAATAGAGAAACTCCAAAACAATTAAGAAGCAAAAGCCCAGGACAAGATAGAGGGCCACAATGACAGGGAAAACCCTGAACATTACATTCACCTTGGGCAGACTTTTCATTCCTGATAGGAAGTGCTGATTTCTCGTTAGAAACCATGGAGGCAAGAAGTCTTGAAATACTTAAAGTGCTGAAAGAAAACAACTGCCAGCCAATAATTTTATATCCGGTGAGATACTTTTTCAAAAGTGAGGGGGAGATTAAGGCATTTTCAGATAAACAAAAGCCGAGGAGTTCATCATCACCAGATCGGCCGGACAAATAATGCTAATGTGAGTTCTTCAGACTGAAAGGAAAGGAAACCACACAAGGGTTTAAAGCTGCAAAAGAAACAAAGACCTGTTGTAAAGGCAACCATTTGGGTAATTATAAATTCCAGTATCATTGTATTGTTTTGTAACCACACTTCTTACTTCCTATAGTGCTAAAATGCAAATGCATAAAAAGAAATGATAAATCTATGTTTTTGGACATAAAGTATGCAAAGATATAAATGTTAACAAGAAAAAAATGGTGGGGGACAGAAATATACATGTGTACATCAATGAAGTTGAGTAGGTATCAAACCAAATATGATTGCTATATATTTAGAATGTTAAATTTTAATCCCATTATAACCGCAAGGAAAACAGATAAAAAGTATATCCAGATAGAAATGAGAAGGCACTCAATATAGAATAACACAAAAAAGAGAACAACAAAGATTAGAGCAAAAATAAATGAAATGGAGAACAAAAAAACAGAATTGACAAAATCGAAAGCTGATTCCACAAAATTGACAAACCCTTAGCTAGAATGACAAAGACTAAAAGCTAGAAAATGCAAATAAATAAAATCAGAAGTGAGAGTGGGGTCATTACCACAGACACCCAAGAAATTAAAAAGACCATAAGAGGATACAATAAACAACTGTACATCAACAAACCAGACAACTCAGATGAAACAGACAATTTCCTAGAAACACACAAACAATGTAAACTGTCTAGAGAAGAAATAGAAGACCTCAACAAGCCAATCACAAGCAAAGAGATTGAATCAGTCATCAAAAACCTGCCAATAAAGAAAAGCCCAAGCCCAGATGCCTTCACGAGTGAATTTTAATTTTATCAAGCATTCCAAGAAGAATTAATATCATTCTGCTCAAATTTATCCAAAAAATTGAAGAGGGAACCTACCTAACTCATTCTATGACGCCAACATCACCGTAATACCAAAGGCTGATAAAGATATTTACAAGAAAACTACAATCTCCCTAATGGATATAAATGCAAAAATTCTCAACAAAACACTTGCAAATTGAATCCAATGGCACATTAAAAAATTATACACCACAACCAAGGGGGCTTTATTCCAGGTATGCAAGGGTGGATCAACACAAGAAAATCAATTAATAATAATTTAACACATTAACAATTGAAAGGGAAAAAACACACAATCATCTCAATGGATGGAGAAAAGGCAATTTGACAAAATCCACTTTCTTTCTTGATAAAAACACTTTGAAAGACAAGTATCAAAGGAAATTTCCTCAATGTGATAAAGGACATATAGGAAAAACCCACAGCTAACATCATACTAAATGGTGAGAGACTGAAAGCTTTCCCTCTAAGATCGGGAGCAAGACAAGGATGCCCATCATTGTCATTGTGCTAGAAGTTCTAGATAGAGTAATCAGGCAAGAAAAAGAAATAAAAGGCATCCAAATTGGAAAGCAAGAAGTAAAACCTTCAATATTTGCAGATGATGCAATCCTATATTTAGAAAGTCCTGAAAAAACTACAACAAAGCTAATAAAACTAATAAACAAGTTCAGCAAAGTGGTGGGATACAAGAGCAACAAGCAAAAATGAGTAATATTTCTAAATACTAGTAATGAGTTATATGAGGAGGTAATCAAGAAAAAAATTCCATTCACAATAGCAACTAAAATAATCAAATATCTAGGAATAAACTTAACTAAAGAATTAAAGCACCTTTACACAGAAAACTATAAAACATTGCTAACATAAATCAAAGAAGACCTATATAAATGAAAAGGCATCCCTTGTCCATGGATTGGAAGGTTAAATGTCAAAAAGATGTCCATACTGCCCAAATTGATCTACAGACCCAACAATCTCAATCAAAATTGCAACAGCTTACTTTGCTGAAATGGAAAAGCTAATTATCAAATTTATTTGGAAGGGAAAAGGGCCTGACAAAGCCAAAAACACCTTGAAAGAGAAGAATGAAGTGGGAGGACTCACATTTTCTGACTTTAAAGCATATTATAAAGCTCACAGTGGTCAAAACAACATAGTACTGAATGAAGATAGACATGCTGATTAATGGAATTGAATTGAGAGTTCAAAAATAGACCCTCAGATCTATGGTCAGTTTATTTTTGACAAGGCTCCAAGTCTCTTCAATAAGTGGTGCTGGAATAACTGGATATCCATATACAAAAGAATGAAAGAAGACTTCTATCTCATTCCCTATAATAAAAATTAACTGAAAATGGCTCAGACCTAAATAACAGAGACAGTACCACAAAACTCCTAGAAGAAAATGTAGGGAAACATCTTTAAGATCTAGCAATAGGCAGTAGTTCCCTAAACCTTACATTCAAAGCACAAGAAATAGAAGAAAAAATAGATAAATGAGACGTCCTCAAAACTGAATACTTCTGTGCTTCAAAGGACTTTGTCAAAAAGGTGACTATTTTCTCAGTAGGAGAAAATATCTGGAACCATATATCTGAAAAGTGTTTGATATCAGAATATATAAAGAAACCCTACAACTCAACAATAAAAAGATAAACAATCCAATTTAAAAATAGGTAAAAGACATGAATAGACATTTTTTTCCAAAGAGGAAATACAGATGGCTAAAAAGCACATGAAAAGATACTCACTTTCACTAGCTATTAGGGAAATGCAAATCAAAAGTACAATGAGATACTATCTCACACCTACTAGAATAGCTTCTATTAAACAAACAGGAAACTAAAATTGGAAAGGATGTGGAGAAATAGAAAAATAAATTAAATTATTGAATCCAGAGCCTACACACTGGACCCAAAGTTCAAGAATATGCAAAGAAATGAGAAATCTTATTGCCACTTTAGTGGAATAGAGTCCACCTTAAAATGAGTACTTTGATGCATTATTTATTTACCAATGGCATTTCTGTGCTTCTCTGTTTTTATTTTTTAATTAAAAAATTTTTTAACCCTCTACTTTGATCCATAGTACGCTGATTTTTCTAAATGGTATGGGTTTAACTTCAATGAATTTATATATTGCTTTGGGTAATATCGACAATATTAAAAATGTTAACTCTACCAATTCATGAACATTGGATGCCTTGCCTTTTATTTATGTTTTCTTCAATGAATTCTAACAGACTTTGTAGTTTTCAGTACACACATCTTTCGTACCTTGGCTAAATTTATTCATAGATTTTTTATTCTTTTGCATGCTGTTTCAGTTAAAGCTGCCAGGATGCAATTGTTTTCCATAGTTGTTGGATGAAGTGCTCTATATATGTCAGTTATATCTCATTGGTTTATAATGTTCAGGTTCTCTACTTCCTTTCTGATCTCCTGTTTAAGTGTTCTACACAGTGTTGAAAGTGGTGTATTGAAACTCTATCTATTATTGTACTGCCATTTCTCTCTTCAGCTCTTTCAATGTTCGTTTCATACATTTTGGTACTGTTGTCAGGTGCATATATTTATAACTGTTAAATCTTCTTGTTGAATTGACCCTTTTATGGGTTAGATAATGTCCTTTTCTCTTCTAACAGTTTTTAACTTAAAGTCTATTTCTCTGATTACTATTTGCAAGAAGTATTGCTTCCTTCCTTTCAGTTTCAACCTATTTCTATCTATGGATCTAAGATGCATCTCATAAACCGCATATAGTTGTTTATCCACAATCTCTACCTTTTGATGAGTTTAATCCATTTACATTTAGAGGAACTACTGCTGAGGCAAGATTTATTTCTTCCAAGCTGCTAATTTTTTTTTATCTTAAACCTTTTTTGTCCCTCCTTTCCTCCATTACTGTCCTCTTTTTTGCTTAGATGCTCTTTTATAACCAGCCATTTTGAATCATTTATCCTTTACTTTTGTGTAGATTTTTTACATATTTTCTTTATGTTTACCAAGAGGATTACATTTAGCATACAAAATCTAAATTCAGTTTAGTTTGTTTTGATTGTTGATTTCTATAGCCTATATATACACACAGTACCTGTATCCCTCCCTCCTTTTGTGTTGTTCTTGTCACATCTTTATGCATATGTGTCCAGTAAGAAAGATTTAAGCTCGTTTCTCATTCACTTGAATTTTAAGTTTTGTAAGAAGTAAAAAACAGCATTACAAACAAAATGTAATATTGGATTATATATTTACCTATGTTGTTATTTACACTGGAGATCTTTACTTCCTCATCCAGCATCGAGATACTATCTAATGTCCCTCTCCTTCAACATGGAGGACTCCCTTTAGCATTTCTCATAAGGGTGGTCTATTGGTAACGAACTCCCTCAATTTTTGTTTCTCCAGAATTGTCTTAATTTTACCCTCATTTTTACAGGACCACTTTACCAGGTATGTTATTATTGGGTATCAGTTTTTTCTTTTAGCGCTTTAAATATGTCCTCCCATTGCCTCACGATCACTATGATTTCTGTTGAGAATCAGATATTAATCTTATTAAGGATTTCTTTAATGTGACATGTCACTTCTCTCTTGCTGGTTTTAAGAACTTGTCTTTGTTCTTGGCACTGGACAGTTTGATTATGGATTTTGGAGTAGATCTTTTTGGGTTCATCTTCCTTGGAATTCGTTGAGCACTTGGATTTCTATATTCATATCTTCCATCCGATTTGGGAAGGTGTTCTAGTTTGCTAGCTGCTGGAATGCAACACATCAGAGATGGAGTGGCTTTCAACAAAAGGGGACTTATTTAGTTAACATATAGTTCTTCAGAGGAAAGGCAGCTAACTATCAACTGAGGTTCTTTCTTACGTGGGAAGGCACAGGATGATGTCTGCTGGTCTTCTCTTCAGGCCTCTGGGTTCCAACAACTTTCCCCAGGATGATTGTTTTCTGCATCTCCCAAGGCCTGGGCTGAGCTGCAAGTGCTGATATGAGGTATACTGAGATGCTTTTGTGTGCTATGTCAGGCTTTCTCATTTAAGCACCAGCCAATTAAATTAAACATCAGTCATTGCAGCAGGTATGCCTCCTAGCCCACTGCAGATGTAATCAGCAACAGATGAGGTTCACATGCCATTGACTCATGTCCACAGCAATGGAACTAACTAGGCACCTAGCCAAGTTGACACCTGAATCTAACTACCGCAGAAGGTTTCTGTCATTATTCTCTCAGTTTCTCTCCTTCTGGGACTCCTATGATGCATATATTTGTATATTTGATAGTGTCACCTAGGTTCCTGAAGTAGAGTTCATTTTTTTCTTTCCTTTTTATTCCAACTACTCAACCTGTACAATATTCATTGTTTTGTTTTGAGTTTGCTAATCCTTTCTTCTGTGTTGTCCAATGTGCTCCTGAAACCCTCCCCTGAATTTTCACTTCAGTTCTTGTACTTTTGAGTTTCAGAATTTCCACTTGATTTGTCTTTATGATTTCTATCCCATTATTAAGATTTCATTTTGTTTATATATTGTTTTCCTGAGTTTCTGTATTTTTTTTCTGTATACTCTATGGTAGGGGTCACATTTCATTTTTTTCCCATGTGATTGTTATTGTAGCACCATTTGTTGAATTTTGGGGGGGAAGTGGAGAAATAGAAAAATGGCTGGGAATTAAACCCTGGTCTCCCGCATGGCAGGCGAGAATTCTACCACTGAACTACCTTTGCACCCCCTTCTATAATTTTTTTGTCCATGTTTTCCTTTAGTTTATTGCTCTTATTCATGAGAATTGTTTAAAATCTTTAATCAGCATTTTCTGAGGAAGCACATCCTCTGGAACATTTTCCATTGAATTTTTTTTTTCCTGTGACTGGGCTAGTATCTGCTTGTATGTTTTGTAATATTTGTTGAGAATTGTACATTCTGAGTATTATGCTGTAATGACTCTGGAAATCTACTTTTACCACTCTTTAGTTGGCCAAATTAACAATGAGAAAAATAAAGGAAGCAAGGAAAGAGAATGAGGGGTGAAAAAAAATCTAACACACACAACACACACACAAAAAGGAAACAAAATAATGACATGCACTGCCTTTTAAAATCTCGTTATAAGTCAGTGGCAAGCCAGAAGCTGCTGCTTTTGAGGCTGAAAGCTAGGCCAGTATCTCTACTCATCCCTCAGGGACCTGCCAGATTCAAAATATAAACCAGAAAAACAAAAGAAAAGAAAAGAAAAAAAAAAAAGAAGAGAAAAGAAAAATAGAAAGGGGTGCATAGGGCCTTTTTTTAAAAAACAATAAATATTAAAACTTTTATGATCAATGTTTGATAGCATGAAACATTTATATTTAGGTATTATTTCATTTGTTGGAATGATACAGGTGGTTGTAAAGATGCTATTGCTAGACCATTTACAAAAAGAAGATCTAATTATTTCCTACCAATTTCCCATTGTTAGAGCTAACAGAGTGTACACATCAAGGAAAAACTGCGCTGGAAGTAGGGCTGTGATAATGCTTGTTTACAGCGAAATAATTTGTTCTGAATCAAGGTCAACACTATAGAGGCTGTTGTGTTTTACTTTTTTCCTAATTTTCTATTTAACTTCCTTCACAACTTTTCTGTGATTTAGAAACAAATGTGTAAAGACATTTTGGCAATTACAAAAGCTATTTCAAATGATAGAAAGCATTAGCACAAGAGCCAAGACATTAAGAATTCCTTCCACGTGGATATGCTGAGACCTTGCTCCTAATGTAAATTTCTATGTGAAAAATAAAAGTAAAGAGGAGGCAAAAGCCCTCCATCTTTAGTATACTTCTCTATATTGACATTAGAATGCCATTTATTTTGTTATGATAAATGTTGGGCATATATGAATATTTTAAAAATGTATACCGCAATGGGATTAGGAAAAAAAAGCCCCTTCCTTCTCATTGACCACTAGTATTTCCATTTATCCAAATTATTTTACCCTTTGTCCCCCCATTATTTATTTATTTTTTATCCACATTTTTTTTTACCTATCTGTCCATACCCTGGAAAAAAGGAGCATCAGACACCGGGTTTTCACAATCACACAGTCACGTTGTAGAAGCTGTATCTTTACATGGGCTGGCACTGGGAATCGAACCAGAGTCCTCGGGCATGGCAGGCAAGCACTCTTACCTGCTGAGCCACCGTGACCCGCCCAAAGCTATATCCTTATGCTTCTGAGAGACAATGAGGCTAGCCCATGCCCTGGGCAGTCAGAGATACAAGAGACCAAAAAAAAAAAACAAGAAAGAGAAAGAAGAAAACTAACCATTGAAAAAGTGCAGGTAGAAACTGGTGTGTGGCCAGAAATCGCTGCTGCAGAGAGGGTTAAAACCAAGGCTAGAGTGTATGCTGAGCCCTTAGGGATCTGCCTCAGCAGAAAATAACCACACACAGTTGTGAAAAAAACACAACTAGCACTTTTCCGAAACAAGATGCTGGTGGGAGACTATACCCGTTGCTGTTCAGAGAGTTGAAACTGAAGCCGGCTTTCAGGCTGGTCCTTTATGGGTCCTCCAGACTGACCTTTATCCTCAACTCCAGCTTTTGTTAGAGGAGGTTTCCTTTGCCAGCCCTGGCCCCAGCTGGCCCTCCTGAAAATCAGGCTATGTTGCTGCAGCTACAGCCATTTCCACCTGTGGCGGGGTTTAGCAGTGGGGGCTGGTCACTGGTTCATGATTTCACTTACAAAAGTGGAACTCTTGGCAGCCTCTTGTTTCCTCTAACACTCCTGTATTTGTTCTAAAAGCCCATTCTGGTCCTAGGGTTACTACCTAGTTAACCCAATTTCTTTTTCCAGCTCTTTCATTTTTCTAGAGGTTGGAATGATTTGTAAAACTTCCTACTTTGCCATTTTGTGCCTGTGTATCTAAGATTCTTGAGAGCCTAAAGAATGAATCAAAAACAAAATTAAGGATATATTGAAAGATTAACACAGATCTCAAAGAGAATGAATTTGAAGGGAGTAGAGTAGAAGAGAAAGGAGATAATTGATGGAAAACATTAATTTTTATTACTGAGAAATATGTTAAGAAAAGGTAAAGGTGTCTAAACCATATGCTGACTACAGATGGATCATAACCTAAATTTCCCACACAGAATCTGAATACTTTCACTGAGCATTTATTGCGCTTTAGAGCTGGCTAAGTAAAAATAGGGCTTTGTTCCAATTCTCTCCTGGCATATTTATTATTCAGCTAGGAATGCCCAATAATGACCAGGACAGATAACAAATGCTATTGATTGGGAGATGTGGCTTGGGGATCCTGGGATAGGGAATGACATATAACTAAAATTCAAATGGATTACTTTATCCTTTTTTCATGAATTTTGAAATAAAGCCACAGAAAGATATGTGGAAGCTACCTATAGCATAGGTCTTAACAAATCAGAATTCCATACGAGGCAAACTCAGCCCAGGGTGTTAAGCAACATCAGAGGTTTTGCTGCAATGCCACCTCTACTACCAAAGATCAGTATAAATTAGGGTCTAGTGTAGGTCATAAGGCAGTGGTGTTAGCAGTGGTTGATTCTCGCACAGGAACTGCTACTGACTGCTTATTTTTATAATGTTTAATTTAACCTTTAGTTAATTCTTTTAACACTTTTCCTCTTAAAAATACATTTGATAAATATAAAAGAATAGCTACATATAAAAGCTATTGAACACAAAAATTTGAAGAACTTAGCTATTTTTTAGAAGCAGAGTATGAGAATTTTAAAATTAAATATCAAATTGCACTGTATTTTCACTCTGGAGAAGTTTACTTATTTAACTATCAAGCACAATATTCTAAAGAACATTGCTATATTCCTGAAGAAGAGAACTCTAAAATTAAATGTCAAATGGCACTGTGGCCTGGTGCTAGAAAGTTTACTTATTTTACTTGATTATCTTTAAAGAGATCCACATAATAATAAAACAATTCTCAGAATAGTTAAAAATATTTAAGTTTTTAAATTATTTAAAAATAATTATAAAATCTCACAACCTGAGGAGAGACGCTATAACAGGACTTTCCTCTCAACCTTTAAGTATAAGAGACACTTTTTCATTTGTCTCTTGTTAGTTGGGGTCAACTAAATGTGATTCTTGAGATTGTTGGAAACATCAAGGATTTTGGACATTATACATATTTTAGTAAAAAGCTTTCAGAAGCAGATGGTTTTTTTTCTTTGGGAAATAAAGTCAATCCCTAACTTTTCCTGACAGATTCAAGGGCTCCTTCACTTTTTACTCTCTCTACCATATTCATTTATTCATTTATTAGACACTTATCGAGTGGTCCTTGTGTCAGGCAAATATCACATTATACTGTTACTGCTGCATGTGTGTTTGTCTTAAGGCAATCTGAGGGCCTGAGCAGCGTCTTAATGCTGCACTCCTGGCATCTAGCACCATGTCTCACAGTCCATAGAATTTTTAAATGGTTAAGTGAATATGACTTAATGCACTGGTTCTGGGATTCCAAAGTGAGAGCCAAGTCATGAAATTATTAGAATGGTGCCTTCAGGATGACAGGAGAATAAATGTGCTGTCATTAGAATCAGTTTCTAGGGGTTGTGGAGAACAATATTTATTGTGTGGAAGGAAAAAACAAAAAGGAAGAAAGGAGAAAAGAAACTAATTTACTGAGTATTATGGATTTAAATATAGGTTCTCAAAGCTGCCTTTAAGGATTCAACTCCCTCTCCAATATGTACAATAAAAGGTCATCTAATATGATCTCTCCATGTTTAAATTGCCACACAAAATCTATTCAAAATGGATGACTGAGGTAGGAATTTTTTTTGAGGCACTATATGAAGGAATTTTCATATGGTAATTTATTAGTTCTTTAAAAAGTAATCATTGAAATTTGGCGCATAATCACTCCCCACAGAGATCTAGCTGTGTCATCTTGGCTAACTTAATCACTCTTCTCTGGGACTCAAGATTCTTCATTTGAAAATCAAGCCATCTGAAGAGGACATGAAATTTCAAACTCTTTCTACTATAATTTATTTAAAAAGAACAAATGTGCTTGCACCTTGGCTAAAGCAGGTGGGAGCACTGTTGCCCTGGATAAGAGACCCAGAAATGCTGCTTTTTACTGCAAATGCTCTGAACAACACATTTCCTTTCAACATGATCTGAGAGCCTAGACTCAGACAGAAGGTACTCTGTAAAAATCATAATTTTAATTTAATCAGAATTTTAAATTTATGACAGTATAATTTTAGGAGGTGCTAGAGGTTAATGATATTAAAAACTATTCGAAGGGAGGTAGGGGATCTCAAATTTCTGAGAGATTTAGGAACCAGATATTCCAGATAGTAGAGATTCATGACAAAATGCTGAATGAGAAAAATAGGATAAATTCAAGTCTGTATAATCATGCTAATGTCATATTCCAGTAATGATCTTACTAATGTTCATTCAAGGGATGCGTACTTCTTGTATTTTTCAGTTTATGGGTAGATCAGAAATGTATTGAATAAGATATTTGATTTATTTTATTTTACAAAGGTTTTTTTTTTATTAATTCCAGAATGTTTATTATCTGTCTTCAAAAAAGGGTGTAACGGTGGCTCAGTGGCAGAATTCTTGCCTGCCATGCTGGAGAACCGGGTTTGATGGTCAGAGCCTGCCCATGCCTGCCCCCCCCCCCCCAAAAAAAAAGAGAAAGAAAAAGAAGATTCTCTTTTTAAAAAAAAGGATCTCTTCAATTATAAAGCATTTGATCTTTGTAGGGTTCTGTAATGCAAGCACTCATGTTTACAGAAGTTCATAATCACACAATTTTGAAATTCAAACTTCTCTGAAAGTCAAAAGTTTTTTTTGTAAGTTTGGAGCCAAAATTCATTTGTGGCAAAATCTGACTTGAACTGCAAAAATATTACGTTTGATCATGGTTTCATGTAATATGTGCTATATGGATCAAATCTCTAAAATCTGAAAATTCTGAGTTTTGAAACATGTCTGGCCCCAAGGGCTTTTACAAGAAACTATGGACCTGTAAATCACATATTTTAGAGATAAATCATACACCTTGGAGTGGAGGTGTAAGCAGAGACTTTTATGAAACTTATTTTGACTTTTTTTTCTTTTTCTTGAGAAAGTAAGATGCTTTTATTAGGGAGGTGAAATAACACTTTCAGTTCATTCAGTAAAATGCCTGCTCTCATTCCCTGAGTGGCTCGAAACAGTTAATGAACCTCCAAAATATGATCAACGTATTCTCCTATCCCTGGTAAGACAGATGTAATTGTTTACTATAGCATAAGATTAAACTACCTCAGAAACCCAATTAACTATTTCAACGACTGGAAAGGGACTAATAGATGACCCAAATGACAGATGATAATTATAGGTGTCTCCATTAAAACAGGGCAACAGAAGGTGATGAAAAATGCAGTCAGAGGATACATGAAACGTAATCTCATATGACCACATTGAGAAGTTTTAGTTTTTAATCAAGCATTTAAAGAGCACTGATGCAAGCCTGTCCCTAACCTTGAGGAACTTTCTGTTCATTTTGCTTCAGGATGACTGGTACCAAAGAGGTGGTCACTTAATTGGGTCTCTACCATAATTAAAAAGAAGGCATTCCCGGGGGGTTGGATGGTGGCTCAGTGGCAGAATTCTTGCCTGCCATGCTGGAGACCTGGTTTACATTACCAGTACCTGCTCCGGTGAAAAAGAAAAAAGAAGCATTTACTATCTCAGCGATCTGTTACTCGAATATTACTAAAATCCACCTGATATAATTTATTATGCTATGTTCAATGTAACACTTTCAAATATTGTTTTGACTTCTTAATGTTCCTGGGGAGTAGTACTTTCACTTAGAAAAGTGGAACTCATCTAGATAATGGGTTACATGTGCCTAGTTTCTCAGGAGAGTAAACAGGATAAAAATAGTGTTGCTTGATCACTTCGAAAATTCTGCAGAACTTTGGACAACTGGGGAAAAGGATACACAATCCCATTAAGGCTGTGGTAAGGAAATGGTGAAAACCCTAAGAATGGAGCGCTCTTTCTTGTCTTGGTTTAGAATATCAGAAGTAGCTCTAAGACAAAAATATGTCCCTGAGTCTCTATACAGCTCTTATATAGAGACTTCGTTTTAAAGGCTATATTCACAAGCTAAATAAAAGAGTGAACTTTCAGATTCCTGCTTGTCACTAAGGAATCTAGGGAAAGCTCTGTATACCTCTGCATGGGTAGAGAAATCACCAGACTGGGACAAAGGTAACTGTAGTAGCACAGGGCTTATCATATAGATTGTAGGGGTGGGGTGGGGTGGGGGAGGGAGCTTCCATGAAATGCAAACAATCCCTGTCTTGAAAGGCTGAAGAAATTAGTAGACTCTGCTTGACTGTCAGAATTGCTTTTTTGGGCAAGTGACACCCATTTGTCTGTAAACAAACCCTTCATTTTTGGAATCGGTGGGCAGCATAAGTATAAGAGGTTATTATCTATTTATCCAGCAACAGGATTTCTCAGAGATTCTCATGATGCTTTCATGTTTAAAAACCAGTGCTATGTACAACACAAAATCTCCATCAGTGGAAAAAATTTTCAGATAATTTCCCTACATGATATATTGACCCCATAAGGTCTATTAAAGACAAGAGCAGTTTTTGCTAAATGTTTATTTATTTATTTATTTATTTTCTTCTTCTTTCTTTATATGGAATGCTTCATGAATTTGTGTGTCATCCTTGCACAGGGGCCATGCAATCTTTTTTTTTTTTATTAACGGAAAGAAAAAAAAATTAACACAACATTTAGAAATCATACCATTCTACATATGCACTCAGTAATTCTTAACATCATCACATAGATGCATGGTCATTGTTTCTTAGTACATTTGCATCAGTTTAGGGAACTAGCAACACAACAGAAAAAGATATAAAATGTTAATAAAGAGAAAAGAAATAAAAGTAGTAATAATAGTAGAAAAAAAAACAACAAAACCCCTATAGCTCAGATGCAGCTTCATTCAGTGTTTTAACATGATTACTTTACAATTAGGTATTGTTGTGCTGTCCATTTTTGAGTTTTTGTATCTAGTCCTGTTGCACAGTCTGTATCCCTTCAGCTTCAATTACCCATTATCTTATCCTGTTTCTAACTCCTGCTGGACTCTGTTACCAATGACATATTTCAAGTTTATTCTTGAATGTCCGTTCATATCAGTGGGACCATACAGTATTTGTCCTTTAGTTTTTGGCTGGACTCACTCAGCATAATATTCTCTAGGTCCATCCATGTTATTACATGCTTCATAAGTTTATCTCGTCTTAAAGCTGCATAATATTCCATCGTATGTATATACCACAGTTTGTTTAGCCATTCTTCTGTTGATGGACATTTTGGCTGTTTCCATCTCTTTGCAACTGTAAATAACGCTGCTATAAACATTGGTGTGCAAATGTCCGTTTGTGTCTTTGCCCTTAAGTCCTTTGAGTAGATACCTAGCAATGGTATTGCTGGGTCGTATGGCAATTCTATATTCAGCTTTTTGAGGAACCGCCAAACTGCCTTCCACAGTGGTTGCACCATTTGACATTCCCACCAACAGTGGATAAGTGTGCCTCTTTCTCCGCATCCTCTCCAGCACTTGTCATTTTCTGTTTTGTTGATAATGGCCATTCTGGTGGGTGTGAGATGATGTCTCATTGTGGTTTTGATTTGCATTTCTCTAATGGCCAGGGACATTGAGCATCTCTTCATGTGCCTCTTGGCCATCCGTATTTCCTCTTCTGGTAGGTGTCTGTTCAAGTCTTTTTCCCATTTTCTAATTGGGTTGGCTGTCTTTTTGTTGTTGAGTTGAACAATCTCTTTATAAATTCTGGATACTAGACCTTTATCTGATATGTCATTCCTAAATATTATCTCCCATTGTGTAGGCTGTGTTTCTACTTTCTTGATGAAGTTCTTTGATGCACAAAAGTGTTTAATTTTGAGGAGCTCCCATTTCTTTCTTTCTTTCTTCAGTGCTCTTGCTTTAGGTTTAAGGTCCATAAAACTGCCTCCAGTTGTAAGATTCATAAGATATCTCCCTACATTTTCCTCTAACTGTTTTATGGTCTTAGACCTAATGTTTAGATCTTTGATCCATTTTGAGTTAACTTTTGTATAGGGTGTGAGATACGGGTCTTCTTTCATTCTTTTGCATATGGATATCCAGTTCTCTAGGCACCATTTATTGAAGAGACTGTTCTGTCCCAGGTGAGTTGGCTTGACTGCCTTATCAAAGATCAAATGTCCATAGATGAGAGGGTCTATATCTGAGCACTCTATTCGATTCCATTGGTCGATACATCTATCTTTATGCCAATACCATGCTGTTTTGACCACTGTGGCTTCATAATATGCCTTAAAGTCCGGCATCGCGAGACCTCCAGCTTCATTTTTTTTCCTCAAGATGTTTTTAGCAATTCGGGGCACTCTGCCCTTCCAGATAAATTTGCTTATTGGTTTTTCTAATTCTGAAAAATAAGTTGTTGGGATTTTGATTGGTATTGCATTGAATCTGTAGATCAGTTTAGGTAGGATTGACATCTTAATTATATTTAGTCTTCCAATCCATGAACACGGTATGCCCTTCCATCTATTTAGGTCTTCTGTGATTTCTTTTAGCAGTTTTTTGTAGTTTTCTTTATATAGGTTTTTTGTCTCTTTGGTTAAATTTATTCCTAGGTATCTTATTCTTTTAGTTGCGATTGTAAATGGGATTCATTTCTTGATTTCCCCCTCAGCTTGTTCATTACTAGTGTATGGAAAAGCTACAGATTTTTGAATGTTGATCTTGTAGTCTGCTACTTTGCTGTACTCATTTATTAGCTCTAGTAATTTTGTTGTGGATTTTTTTGGGTTTTCTACGTATAGTATCATATCGTCTGTAAACAGTGATAGTTTTACGTCTTCCTTTCCAATTTTGATGCCTTGTATTTCTTTTTCTTGTCTAATTGCTTTGGCTAGAACTTCCAACAAGACCATGCAATCTTATCTGTATTGCTCCAATTTTAATATATATGCTGCTGAAGCGAGAACTAAATGTTTGTTTTTAATAGATGTATAAAATCCCCTATTTAAGTCAAATTTTATTGTGTGAAAGTGCTGAATTACAATAAGTGGACATTTTATTTAATCTGTTAATCTGTAGAAGGCAGAATCAGAAACGATGCTTAAATAACAGGAAAAGATCATATATCAGAAATTTAAAGTTAGCTTTTGGCTACTATTATCTGTGAAGATTTTGTTATTTGCAGTTCAAGGAAGGTAAAGAAGAAGGCGCTGTCCCATCCCCAACAGGAATCTTGGAGGAAAAAAGTCTCCTTCAGTTTTCCTGCTTGTTTTATCTGAGTTTTCTGGATGTGCATGATTCCTATTTATAATATTGTTATTTCCCAACCCCAGTTGACCTTGTCCTTTTTCATAGGACATGAGGAAGTGCCTATAAGGGCACCCATTACAAGTTCCTGTAATGGAAGAGAGACCCACTGTGAGTTGTAGAGGGCAGAGGCGCTGAAAAATACAAGTTATCTACTTAAGATATGAGGGGTAAAAATGGACACCAATGGTTAGCTATCAGCTACTGTTTAGTCTACATGGATGGCCTTGTGGATTTGTAAACTGCTAAGAAAGAAGGTTGATGAGCTCTACTTTGTGTAATAAATGAGAAGAGCAGGAGTTCCAAGGGACATTTTGTGATCAACCCAGTATGGGAGTTGAGAGCTAGGGACTATGACTGTAAAAAAGTTGCAAGATTTCATAATCTTTATAATGTCTTCTTTCTTTGATATTTTGTATTTCTTGTAGCAATTTGTTGCCTTGTGGAAAGATATAAAACAAAAGGAAAGGCAGTCAACATCTATCCTGTACCTGCTTATGTATCAGGCATTGAGTCAAATGCTCAAGTATCTCATTTAATTTTCAAATCCAATAAAGAATTTTACACATGAGGAAAGATTTTACACATAAGAAGGATTTTTACACATATGAAGCTGAATCAGAGAGGCTAAATGTGAAAAAGACAAAGCTTGCTCTGCCACTTGTAGCCAGCCCTCTTAGGGTTAATGCTAAGATTTCCCATTTATTCTATGGCCTTACAGAGTAGACATAATTATAAACCACTTTGGCCAGTATCTTTTGTTATACTATTCCAAATCATGAGTCAAAATATGCATATCTTAAAAGGAAATGTAAAGGAATTTTGATTTATCAGCAAAAAATAAAAGATAAGGCTGTAAAAAAGGCATGTAAGAATTCCAACTATTAATTTAAATTTCTATAGTAATACTGTGACTGTATGTTTTCAACTGGACTTTTGGGGCATTTCTGTAGTGAAAATGTAATTTAAAATACACTATATTAAAAAAAGTTTTTTTGTGAATTCCAAGACAACTCAGAATGTGAAAAAAATTCAGAAGAATATGAGTTATATTTTATCACTATAACTTTATAAGTTCTATGGCTTTCCTAAATTTGTCTTATCAAAATATAGATCAAATACTTACTGAATACTCTCCTCTATATAAGGCAATACAAGGTATATATAATAAATAACTGTGAAGTGAATGAAAAAATCAATGTGTTAAACATTAAATTAAGCAGTGCAAAATTCCCAATTCAAACTAAAATTCCTATTCAAACTAAAATTAAGGAACAATACTTAATTTCCCTGCAGGAGTATCCAACTGCAAAGGGCCTCTTCATATTACCATTCTACTTGAATATATTCTCATCTACTTTATACAAAGTACAAGCACACAATCTTGTTATAACACCTATGTATGGTGCTGCTCAACTTCTTCCTCAACACCTCAGTCTCGAGCTACTCCAAGACTACTTGCCATTTCAGGCATGTGTCATACACTGTCAAAAATTTCTGGCTCTTCTGCTTAGTAGCTTTACAAAGGTTCTTAACCTTAGTAGTATCCTCATCGGTACAATGGGGATTAAAAACACTACCTACATCTTAGGGCTGTTGTGAGGATTAAATGAGTTAATATAGGTAATGCAATGAGAAAAATGCCTCACATGGAATAAATATTCAATGAGTGTCAGCTATTTTATTATTTTAAATTGTTGCTTTCACTTCTGGATATATTTTTCATTCTCTGTAGAATAAATTTCAATTCATCTTCAGGATCTAATTTAAAATAAGAAGACAAACAACCCAATAAAAAAACAAGGCAAAAATTTTCAAAATTTTTAAAAATAAATATACAAATGGTCAATATACATTTCAATTAGTGAAATGCAAAAAAAAAAAAAAAAAAAAAACCAAAATCAGATACTATTTCACACTCCAAGGATGGTTATAATAAAAAGATGATAACTAATGTTTGTGAGGATGTGGAGAAACTATAAGTTTTACACATTGCTGGAGATATAAAACAGTGCAGCCACTTTGGAGAACAGTTTATCAGTTTTTTAAAGAGGTAAACATAAATTTACAATATAATCTAGCAATTCCACGCTAGTTATATACCCAAGAAAAATGAAAACATATGTTCACACAAAGACATGCACACAAATATTTATAGCAGCACTATTATAATAGCCCCAAACTGGAAAGAACCTTAATGTCCATCAACCGATAAATGGATAAACAGAACATGGTATATTTATACAATGGAATATCTTTCAGCAATAAAAAGGAACTAATGATTCATGCTGCAACAGTTAAGTAAAAGAAGCCAAGACCCAGGAGACCACATATCATATGATTCAATTTATGTGAAAAGTCTAGAAAGGCAAATCTGTAGAGACAGAAAGTAGATTAGTGGATGCCCAGGGCTAGGGGTGAGAATGGGGATTAACCGTACATGGAAACAAGGGATCTTACTGGGGTCACAAAAATGTTCTAAAACATATTTATGATGATGACTGCACAACTTTCTAAATTTACAAAAAATCATAGCGTTCAATCCAAGTGTTTGTTGAACTGAAATGTGCTTCAAAACAGGATGGGAAAAACAGCAATTTCAGAAATACAACTGAAGAGCGCAATGATCAAGCCTTCCCAAATATCCCAGATTCACCTGGCAGGAAGAGTGGGTTAATGGACACTGGCTGGTGCTTCCAACCCCATGATAAGCTTAGTGATTCCCACTCAGAGGAAGCTAGGAAAGCAAGTAAATGATGACTTCATTCTCACATGAAAAAACAATAACCTTCTATACTGAGTAAAAATAATTATTTGGGATTTTATTCTTTGTGGGCAGTAAGAATACTTACTTGCAACAAAACAAAAATGATACACAAAATTTTGAAAACATTTTCAAAGTGATTATTCTAAAGACTTGTTCAATGGTTGGTAATCTGGGGTGATTTTTATAAAAGTAAGGGCACTTATCTTTTTCCATTTTGAAAAATTGCTCCCCAACTGTTTAAGATTTCTCCTCAGAAAACAGAATAGCATAGAGGAAAGAACATTAACATTGCAATTAGGATTTGAACATGTTCTTAATTCACTGTAGGACCTTGGACAAGTCCCTTTTCTTTTATAGCTTCGGTTTTCCCTTTAATAAAAGAAGGGTGTTGTCAAGATTAGCTCTAACATTCTTTCCAGCATCTAAGTTGAGGAAAAATAAGGTATTTCAGGGAAGAAACAAAGTAAAATAAGAAGCTCAACCACTCTATTATAAATAGGAAAGGAAATCCCAAAATAATACTGGAAAATGGAAAGTCACAAGCTTCTGCATTCAGTGGCTATACACACACACACACACACACACACACACACACACACACACATATATATATACATACATACATACATACATATATATATATATATATATATATATATATACGACTTTCAGCACAACACCAGGTCCCACCCTCCATTAACATGCAAACCCATACATCCCACTTCCCCACCCACCCTGACCCACACTCCCATATACCTCAGCTATGGTCATTCTCAGAGCACTGACAGGGGAGAGCTCAATATCCACCAGTTGGGCAGCTTTTAAACTCTGCCCAATAAAGATTGCACAAGGACAGAAAACAGCATAAAGTTAGAATTTTTAGGCAAACAGGGACACAACAGCTAAGAACATTTAGCACAGTGTCTAGAACCCAAGAAGGATTTAGGGTTGCAAGAAGGGCTTTGGAAGAGTGAGATGACAGGTGCCATTCTTCTGACTTTTCTGAGGAAAATGGGCAAAGATGAAATCATCTCAAGTCACAATTTTAAGTCAAGTTTGACAAATTCTTGTCCTTACCTTGTATCTTCTAAAACTGTACCTTATTCCACCCAGGCCTCAAAGAAGTCAAATTATAGGACAAATTAGTGAATCATTAGGAAAAAACTGACTGATAAAAGGGCAGTATTATAAAGGATCAGGATTATAATCTAGAAAGAATACTGATTACCTACATTTCTTTATACTACCACTAACAGGCCTATTTAAATGTTAAGAAAAATAATGAAGATATCTCTGGCAAAGATATTTCTATTAAACTGACACCATTAAACTCTGAAACTATAAGCTCTGATTCTAGGTTTACCTAAAGACATTTTGAATATAACTTGACTTTCTTCTTGGCTTGCCTACACTGACAGAATGTGCTATTTAATGCCAAAAGTGCTTTCTCACATTGTAGGAGTCAAGTTTCTACTTTTAAGTCATTAAATTAGCTTTTTGATTCTATTCTATTTTTTAATTCAAGTAACAGTAATTTTTTTTTCTCATAGAGTAAATTCAAGGACAAAAATGTATGATTAATATCCACTTTTTAAAAAATTGCCAATTTTGGGTTTATGTTAGAACTTCTAACATTCCAAGAAATCTGAAAAGAATGAATTACAAAGGGCCTGTAATTTTCTATAAAGATAGCCAAAATATTTGCATGCACATAATTATTACTCTATTTGTTAATTCTACTCTGGCTAAAATTTAACCATTAATTTCTTTGGAAGGTTGCAATATATGAAGAATTTCATGGATTAAAAAGCATAATTTATACTTGAATTGAAAAAAAATTACTGAACATTCTTCCCTAAGCTTAGTTTTCAGATTTCCAGCAACTTGTCTTATAATTTAACCCCATTTAGTAGAAAGTTACTAGCAGAAAGACACTGGGTGTGTTACCATAATTTTAGAAAGAATAGACATAATTTCTCTGCATCCTCACAGTTTTGCTTTAAAATTAATGAGACACACTCAGCTTTTTCTGTTCATCTATTCCAGGTATAACAGTTATTTGAGCACAAACACCAATGAGCAACAAATAAAATGAAAATCTGGAATTCCCTTACAGTATCACTGTCACAAGGCTGGAACTGGAAAGGCTGTGGTTTGCGAAATACAGCATTCTCTTGTAAAAACAGTTGAAGATTATAGTCCCGTACCACCTAAAAAGAAAAGAAAATATTTTAAAGTCTTAATAAGGTTAAAACATCTAGTAATCACATTTTAAAATTTAAGATTTATTTTTTTGCTTCCTATACAAATGAGAAATTATCCAACATGATGAAGTAAAAAAGCAATGGCAATGTTACACATTTTATTATTATTTATTATTACTTTTTTTGCATGGGCAGGTCCTGGGAAATGAGCCCAGGTCTCTGGTATGGCAGGCAAGAATTCTGCCTGCTGAGCCACCATGGCCTGCCCTACACATTTTATTTTTAATTTCAGTTAATGTTTGCTACTCTGTGTCTTATTTTTTCCCAGTAATCTAAATTTAGAAAGTAGTAGTTTAAAACTATTCCAAATTTTGGGACTAGACAACACGCAATATTTTAAGCCAGCTATGGCACAAAAAGCTATTCTTTTTAATGGGAGTATGTGAATAGGGAAGCACATTAATTTCATGGGATTTTTTCCAGTTCTGTTTTATGGAGATTCTATTCTTTAGTGAAGAAATTGCCAGATCAGCCCACCCAAGCACAAAATAGTAATTTTATAGTACTTTGCACCTTTTCTAGGAATTAGATTCTAATTACTATCTTAAAGCATACCAAAAAGACAGACTAGAAAATAATTTATATAGAAGGGGAATTCTGATATGCAGAAAGCAACAAAATGAACAACCCAGAAACACAGCCATCTGAAAAGAATTAATTGCATTATACATCCTAGGAAACGATGGAAATCAACAACACTGATGGTGAAGAATCCCATTTTCTATTTTGTATTCACTATTCACCCTTTACTTCTTTGCTTTCATTTGCAGTATATTTCAGTTCATTACACTTCTGCCAGTGGGTAGGCAGATAAAAAAAAAAGTTCAAAGTAGCCCTGGAGCTGTACCTTAGAGATACTGGGAAAAGGCTTTACTGAGGAGACTGTTACCAGACAAAAGTGATGTTTGTTTTGTCTGAAGCACTCAGATGAACAATTCCTGAGACATTGGGATTTCAAAGAGAGAAAAAGTTTATTGATAGGTGTAAAGCAAAAGATCAGATGGTTGATCAGCCCAAAATCTGTCTCTCCAAACTGCAGTAATTCTTTTTTTTAAATTTTTATTAATAAAACCAATCGACATAAAATATGAACATTCTTTTTTTATCACATAGTTGTTTACCCATCATCATGATCATTTCTTAGAACATTTGCATCAATTCAGAAAAAGAAATAAAAGAAAACAGAAAAGAGTTCATACATACCATACCCCTTACCCCTCCCTTTCATTGATCACTAGCATTTCAATCTTCTAAATCTATTTTAACATTTGTTCCTCCTATTATTTATTTATTTTTAATCCATATGTTTTACTCAACTGTCCATAAGGTAGATAAAAAAAGCATCAGACACAAGGTGTTAACAATCACACAATCACATTGTGAAAGCTATATCAGTATAAAATCATCTTCAAGAAACTGGAATATAGTTCTACATTTTCAGGCAGTTCCCTCCAGCTTCTTCGTTACACTAAAAAGGTGATATCTGTTTAATGCATGAGAATAACCTCCAGGATAACCTCTTAACTCTGTTCGGAATCTCAGCCACTGACACTTTATTTTGTCTCATTTCTCTCTTCCCCCTTTCAGTTAAGAAGGTTCTCTCAATCCCTTGGTGCTGAGTCCCAGCTCATTCTAGGACTTCTGTCCCACATTGCCAGGAGGGCCTACACTCCTGGGAGTCATGTCCCATGTAGAGAGGGGGAGGGCAGTGAGGTTGTTTGTCATATTGGCTGAGAGAGAGAGGCCACAGCTGAGCAACAAAAGAGCTTCTCTTGGGGGGTGACTCTTAGGCCTAATTTTAAATAGGCTTAGTCTATCCTTTGCGGGATTAAGTTTCATATGAACAAACCCCAAGATTGAGGGCTCAGCCTATTGCTTTGGTTGTCCCCACTGCTTGTGAGAATATCAATAATTCTCCACTTGGGGAAGCTGAATTTTCCCCCTTTCTTATCATTCCCCCAAGGGGACTTTGCAAATACTTTTTATTCACTGTTCAAATCCTTCTGGGATTTATCCAGGCATCACTCTGGACAAACCTACAAAAATCTCACACCCTACTCAAGGTTCCAAGTACGAGGTCGGATGGGGAGAGGAGTTTTTGGGAAAATTTGGTCAAAGGAAGCTGGAGGAATAAATACATTCTCAAAGGGAAATGTTTATTTTGTTTTTCCCCTGAATTTCAGTAATAAGCACAATTGGCTGTGAAAGCTCTTGACATTGCCCTGAAAGCTTTATAATTACCATGTAGAAAAGGCTAAGATTTTTATTTCTTCAGGGTCTATGGTAACAACCCCTCCCTCTCATTTCCGATTTTGTTTATTTGCATTCTCTCTTTTTTTCTTTGTCAGCCTAGCTAGGAGTCCATCGATTTTATTGATTTTCTCAAAGAAACAACTTCTGGTTTTGTTTATCCTGTATACTGTTCTTTTGTTCTGCAACTCATTTCATTTTGCTTTAATCTTTGTTATTTCTCTTCTTTTTGCTTTGGGATTTGTTTGCAGTTCTCTCTAGTTCTCCCAGGAGAGTAGTTCTTGATTTTTGCTCCTTCTTCCTTTTTTAATACAGGCATTTAGGGCAATAAATTTCCCTCTTAGCATTGCCGTGGCCACATCCCATAAGTTCTTCAATATTCTCATTTTCATTCATCTCCAGATAGTTACCAATTTCTCTAGTAATTTCTTCTTTGAACCACTGTTTAAGAGTGCATTATTTAATCTTCATATATCTGAAAGTTCTGGTTCTTTGGTGGTTATTGAATCCCAGCTTCATTCCATTGTGATTAGAGAAAGTGCTTTGAATAATTTCAATTTTTTTACATTTATAAACCCCAGTTTTGCATGCCAGGATATGAGCTATCCTGGAGAACATTCCATGAGCACTAGAGAAGAATGCATATCCTGGGGTTTTGGGGTGTAACACGACGTATATATGTGTTCTCCTTTTTTATCCATTAAAGTCTTCTTTATGGTCTTCTAGTATCTTGTTGATCTTCTTTATGTCATCATCCAACCAGCTGGATTTATTTAGTAGAGTTGCATGAACATCTTTGTTTAGTTGTTGCAAAGTCTGTGTCTTCTCCAATGTTTTAATTTGGTTAGTAGGCTGGTCATTAGTCTGGGTTATTTGCATCCTCATACAATTTGCAATTTTCTGTTGCCTTCAAGGTATGTAATTATCTTGATAGGGTTACTTTGAAAGTTGATTTCTTTCAGTAGTCTAAAGTTTTGTATTTGTGGGATGGGCATGGGGCAGGAGGTGTGTTGTAGAGTGGGATGCAGTGCTGTGGTGGTGGGATAGGTGCAGGGTGCTAAATTGGTGCCTGGTAATGTGGGGTGTGAGGTGCTGGGTTGTGGGGGCTAGTGCTGGGGTCATAGAGCAGGGTGCAGCTTGGGCAGACTTCAAAGTGCAGGGCTGGGACATGGCGTGGGGAACAAAGAGGCAGAGTGTGGCAGATTGGGAGGCTGTGCAGGTGTGCAGAGCACAGCAGGGGTGCTCAGGGTGGTGGGGCATGGGTAGTGGGAGGGTGTGGCATGGGTGTGTGAGCAGGGCACAGGGGCACACGTGGCATGAAGGGGTCATGGTTATCCAGGCACAGAGGTTTGGGTGCACATGCGCATCTAAACAGTGAGGGGTATTGTCAGGACACAGTTGCATGCCCAGCAGTGGGGTGCAGGTGTGCTGGTCACAGGGGTGTGTGGTATGCTGGGGCAACAGGGTGTGCATGCATGGGTCGCATGGGGGTGGTGGTGAGTGGGGCAGGATGCAGGTTGGGGCATGTGGTACACAGGGGTGGTGGCTAAGGTGGAGGTGTGCATGTGTCCAGGCAGGGGGTTGTGGCACATGGGTCACAGATGTGTGGGGTGAGGGCTGCCGGTCACAGGGGTTGGCATGATGTATGGGTTGGCACGTTCATGGACATGGCTTGGCTTATTTCCTCGTCCCCACCTCCCTTTCCACGCACTCCTAAGGGCTCCAGAACTCTGTATGGAAAGAGGCCCATTAGATTCTTTGTATTGGCTGGATGGTCTTCAGTTCTCAATTACTCAGCTTTTTCAACCAGGACCTCCCTATGTAGTTATAAAGTGAGTTTCAATTGACTTTCACCCTGGAATTGCTGTCCCAGTCATTTTTCTGTCACTTCTCTAGCTGTTCTTTGGCGCAGGGGTGAATTTGGCCTATCCTATTCCACCATCTTCCCCAAATTGCCCTGTTTTGTTTTTTTTTAAACTTTATTGTAGTTATGCATTTTTATACATACATACACATACAAATAAAATTTCCCCTTTTAACCATTTTTGAGTTTATGATTCAGTGGCATTCATTATTCAAAATGTCATGCTACTATCACCATTATTCATTACTAAAAACAGAAACCCTGTTCCCATTAGGTAATAACTCCCATTTCATCCTCCCCCAAACCCCAGTAACCTCTAATCTTCTTCTCTGTCTCTCTGAATTTGCTTATTCTGGTTAGTTTGTATAAGTGAAATCATACAATATATTTGTCCCTTTGTATTTGACCTATTTCACTCAACATGATGACTTCAAACTATTTTCAACAGTGACAGCACCATTTTACATTTCCACCAACAATGTATGAGGTTCCTATTTCTCTCCATCCCACCAACATTTGTTATTTTCCATTTTAAAAATAACACCCGTCCTAGTGGCTGTGATATGCTGTCTCACTGTGGTTGTTATTTGTGTTTCCTTAATGGCTAATGATGTTGAATATATTTCATGTGCTTATTGACCATGTATATATATATCTTCTTCGGAGATATCTATTCAAGCCCTTTGCCCATTTTTAGTTGGGTTGTTTGTCTTTTTGTTAAGTTATAGGAGTTATTTAAATGTTGTCAATATTTAGCTCTTATTAGATATATAATTTGTAACTATTTTTCCCATTCTGTATGTTTTCAGTTTCTTGGTAAATGTACAGAGGTTTTTAATTTTCATGAGGTCCAATATGCCCATTTTTTTTTTTTTGCTCATGCCTTTGGTGTCATATCAAAGAACCCACTGCCAAATCTAAGGTCATGAAGTCTTCACCCTGTTTCCTCCTAAGACTTTTTTTTTACTTTAGCTCTTATATTTAAGTCTAAACCATTTTGAGCTAATTTTTGTATACAGTATGAAAAAAGTATCCAACTTCATTCTTTAGCATGAGTAAATTCAGTTCCCAGTACCATTTGTGGGAGGAACTATTCTTTCCTCATTGAATGGACTTGGTACCCTTATTGTAAATTAACTGGTATGGATGTCTGGGTTTATTTCTAGGCTCTTAACTTTATGCTCGTGGTCTGTTTGCCGTCATTAAGCCAGTACAACATTTCTTTGATTTTTGTAACTTTGAGGTAAGTTTTGAAATTGGGACGTATTAGGCCTCCAACTTTGCTCTTCATTTTCAAGATCATTTTGATTAATATATAATAATAATAATAAATTTGAGGGTCAGTTTTTCCATTTCTATAAAAAAGGCAGCTGGAATTTTGATAGGGATTGCACTGAACCTTTAAATCATTTAAGGAAGTATTGATATCTTAACAATTAGTTCCAATCCATGAACACAGGGTGTATCAACATTTATTAGATTTTCTTGATTCAGCAGTATTTTGCAGTTTTGATGTTCTTGATCATCAACTTTGATGTTCTTGATTAAATTTATTCCTAGATATTTGAATTCTTCTTGCTGCTACTGTAAATGGAATTGTTTTCTTGAGTTACTTTTCAGATTGTTCATTGCTGGTATATAGAAACAAAATGGTTTTGAATGCTGACCTTGTTTCCCAAGGTCTGAATTTAATAGTTTTACTAGCTTTCTTATGGATTATTTAGGATTTTGTATATAAAGGATCATACTATATGAGAATAGTATAGTTTTACACTTCTTCCTTTCCAATTGATATGCCTTTTATTTCTTTTTCTTGCCTAACTGCTCTGGTTAGGATTTCCAGTACAATGTTGAACAGCAGCAGTGAAACCAGGCATCCCTGTCTTGTTCCTGATCTTAGGAGGAAAGCTTTCAGTATTTCACCATTACTACAATATTAGCTGTAGGTTTTCATGAATGCCCTTTCTCATGTTGAAGAAGTTATCAGATATTTCTTGGTTTCTGAGTGTTTTTATCATGAAAGGGTGCTGAATTTTTTCTAATATACTTTCTGCATCATGAAATGATCACGTGGCTTTTCCCCTTTTGTTATTAATGTGGTGTATTATATCGATTGATTTTCATAAACTGAAGCACTCCATATTCCTGGGATAAATTCCATTTGGCCATGGTATATAATCATTTTAATGTGCTGTTGGATTTGTTTTGCTAATTGTTGAGGATTTTTGCATCTATCTTGATAAAGGATATTAGCCTATATATATCTATCCTTGTGAAATCTTATGTCTGGCTTTGGTATCACAGTGATACTCGCTTCATAAGAACATAGGAAGTGTTTCCTCCTCTTCAATCTTAGAAGGGTTTGAGAAGGATTGGTGTTAATTATTTTTTATATGTTAGGTATCAACAGTGAAGTCATTCTTTGTTGGGAGATTTTTGCTTATTGATTCAATCTTTTTACTTATTATTGGTATGTTGAGATCTTCTATTTCTTCTTGAGTCAGAGTAGGTAGTTTGCATCTTTTTTTTTTATAGGGAAAGAAATTTTATTTTCAAGGATTTGTGCAGATAATGGTTAATAAAAAAACCGTATTTCAACTATAAAAAGGAGCTGATTTCATCCCACCCTGGAATACAGGGTTTATGGTGATGCCAGTTTAAATCTGAAGCACTACTGCTATCCCCATGTCTCCACCCCTAAAAGACTCCCCCAGAAGAACAACTTCCTATAATCTGTAGTAAAAAATGTGTAGGAGACATCAACCGACCTAATATAATTAATGATCTAAACAAGTTTCTGCTTATCTGCTTACATAAAGTAAAAAAATGAAATAAGCTGTGTATGTTTCTTGCTATAAATTACCTTCATCCTGTGTAATTTTTGGTACATCGCAAAATATAAGAAGAGTTTAGGTCAAGATGACCCACACAGGAGGCTGTGAAAACTGGATGGAACAATTAGAACTGTGAAATGGAGAACTAGTTTAAAATATGAAGCTCTAAGCAGCAAGCTTAGAGACATTCGCCTTATTAAACAAAAAACAAAAATCATTAAAGCTACAAAATAACAAGTGCAAAACATGTTGAATCTGGGTTTCCAGGGAGTGACATTCCCTTCCACCAACAGGTTCCAAACTCACATCCACAAGGTTTAACACTTCTTTCTGGTTCTGTTAGATTTTTCCTTTCTCATGTGCAAGATCCTCAGACATGACAATGGAAAACAAACTTAATCACTAAAATTTACCCTGTGGACCAATTACTGGAGATAAGAGCCAAAACTCTGAGATGATTAGACATGTAGTATTTACTTAATGACTTCCTACTTCTAAAAACCTTCAAAGTACTAAATTGCATATTTCAGAATCTAAACTTCCTAGCAGCTTTTATTTTTTTGGTGAGCAGGCAAAAGACATAACTCATCGCATCATAGGGGTCAACCATAGCTAACTTGTCCACAGGTAATTCAGGGATAAATTCTCTTTGTTGTATCTAAATGGGCAATTTCAATTTAGGCATAGGCAAACTTATAGAAATGCTTGCTTTTTATGATAATTTTAGACCTAGTCTTAAGAAAAAAAAAGAAGTTCCAGGCTTTATAAATTCAATGGTTGATCCTTTTGTAGATACATAAGTAGAAGGAATGATGAGGTCTTCCCTTCAAATGTTGGGTTATCTAAAGTGATTTACTCAGAAGTTACCATATTCCATGGAAAGTCCATCAATCTCAACTGCAAAACCTGTTTTAATTTAGAAAACATTCATTTTATTCATGGATTCTCTGACCTGTCCAAACATTCCTAAGAATATCAGCAACCTCTCTCACCCATTAGAATTTCTCATGTTCTTAGAATAAACAGAATTCCAAGGAACAGCTAACAAGTACTATGATATAAGGAAAATTAAGAGTTGGCTAGGAAAACCATCAACTAAAAACTGCCACAACTCAGACTTAAAAGAAAAAGTTTGTGTCTTGGATAACGTGACAAAAATTCCATCTAATATCATAAACAGTTCTCCTACTATGAACCTTTACTAATATATGAATTAATATACTAGATTTCTGTTTTTACACAAACTGCAAATATATTAAATAATTATTCACTACTTTCTTTCCCCAGAGGTGGCATTTAAAACTGTATGAGTGGACTTCTGGGTTAAGATGGCGGCTTAACAACGTGCGCGTTTTAGTTCGTCCTCCAGAACAACTACCAAATAACCAGAAACAGTACAGAACAGCTCCTGGGGCCACGTCAGTGACCAGACACACAGCGTACCCCAGTCTGGACCAGTTGGACCAGCTGCAAGCAACCCCCAGAACTGTGAGTTCCCAAAGCTGCGGCAGCCAGTGCCCCTCCCCCACAGGCTGCTTTCCAGAGGGGAAAGGAAAGGACTTTACCAGCAGCAGAGACTGGGCACAATCAAACACCAATTGTGGAACTAATTAACTAATTCTGACTACTAAAAATAGGCTCCCAGCTTAGGTGAACCTGATCAAAGTGGAGGTTGCTCATTTTTGCCCTGGCGCCAAGGGGGCAGGACTGACAGAAAAAGGGGGAAAAAAAAAAGAAGAAAACAGAGGTTTTTGTGGCTGTGTATCTATAAAGGCTTGACTGCCTCTGGATACAGCGGCAGGACTTTTCAGGCTGCAATTGCCCCAGGCATAGGCAGAAGTGAGCTCTTTTGGGGGCTTGTCTGGAGCCTGTGCCTTCCCCAGGGGAGGGGTGAAGCCCAACTCAGGTGGAATCCCTCCATCAAGGAATTCAGAAACCAGGGCTTGGTAATTTGAAGCCATTAAAACCAGCCTACAACCTCTCCTCTGTCTCTACCATGCCCCCAGCATGGTGAGTCTGCCAAAGTTAAAGGTACCGCATCATCTTATGCTGGTGGGACCTGCAGTCAGACAAGCACCACATACTGGGCAGGATAAGAAAAGCAGAGTCCAGAGACTTCACAGGGAAGTCTTTCAACCTGCTGGGTCTCATCCTCAGGGAAAACCGACGCAGGTGACACTTTCCTCCTGATAGGAGGCCAGTTTGGTCTGGGAAAATCTGGCTGGGGTCTATAATATCTAAGTAGACCCTCCTAAATGTGTGTGGGTGAAAGGTACCACACAAGCAGGGCAAGAAATAAGAAAACAAGAACTGGAAAATTCTCCTCTGTTAAACAAAACTTAAGCTAAAGTTCCAGATAAAGCTGAACGGAATGTCAAAGAACAGATAGACAACAAATTCATCCAGCAAGAAAACCCTAGATAAAAGAAGTGAAAGCAACCTCCAAAATAAACTAATTAAGGTAATTAAAGGCCTAGACACCAGCAAAAAATAACAAATCACACTAGGAAAACTGAAGATATGGCCCAGTCAAAGGAACAAACCAACAATTCAAATGACATGCAGGAGCTGAAACAATTAATTCAGAATGTACGAACAGACATGGAAAACCTCATCAAAAACCAAATCAATGGATTGAGGGAGGATATAAAGAAGGCAAGGAAAGAACAAAAAGAAGAAACTGAAAGTCTGAAAAAACAAATCACAGAACTTATGGGAATGAAAGACACAGTAGAAGAGATGAAAAAAACAATGGAAACCTACAATGGTAGATTTCAAGAGACAGAACATAGGATTTCAAAACTGGAGGATGGAACATCTGAAATCCAACAAGAAACAGAAACTATAGGAAAAACAATAGAAAAATATGAGCAGGGACTCAGGGAATTGAAAGACAATATGAAGTGCATGAATATACGTTGTGGGTGTCCCAGAAGGAGAAGAGAAGGGAAAAGGAGGAGAAAAACTAATGGAGGAAATTATCACTGAAAATTTCCCAACTCTTATGAAAGACTTAAAATTACAGATCCAAGAAGTGCAGCGTACCCCAAAGAGAATAGATCCAAATACACATACTCCACGACATTTAATAATCAGAATGTCAGAGGTCAAAGAGAAAGAGAGGATCTTGAAAGCAGCAAGAGAAAAGCAATCTATCACATACAAGGGAAGCCCAATAAGACTATGTGCAGATCTCTCAGCAGAAACCATGGAGGCGAGAAGACAGTGGGATAATATACTTAAATTATTAAAAGAGAAAAACTGCCAACCAAGAATTCTATATCCAGCAAAATTGTCCTTCAAAAATGAGGGAGAAATTAAAACATTTTCAGACAAAAAAATCACTGAGAGAATTTGTGACCCAGAGACCAGCTCTGCAAGAAATACTAACGGGAACACTAGAGACAGATACGAAGACAGAAGAGAGAGGTGTGGAGAAGAGTGTAGAAAGGAAGACTATGAGTAAAGGTAAAAAGAAGGAAAATTAGATATGACATATAAAATCCAGAAGGCAAAATAGCAGAAGAAAGTACTACCCATGCAGTAATAACACTGAATGTTAATGGATTAAACTCTCCAATCAAAAGACATAGTCTGGCAGAATGGATTAAAAAACAGGACCCATCTATATGCTGTCTCTACTCAAAGGACACGAGGCCAAGGACACAAATGGACATTTACACATCAATGTTTATAGCAGCATTATTAACAATTACCAAGAGATGGAAACAGCCAAAATGTCCATCAACAGACAGCTGACTAAACAATCTGTGACATTTACATAAGATGGAATATTATGCAGCTGTAAGACAGAATAAAGTTATGAAGTATGTAACAACATGAATGCACCTTAAGGACATTATGCTGAGTGTGATTAGCCAGGAACAAAAGGACAAATACTGTATGGTCTCACTGATATGAACTGACATTAGTGAATAAACTTGGAATATTTCCTTGGTAACAGAGACCATCAGGAGATAGAAATAGGGTAAGATATTGGGTAATTGGAGCTGAAGGGATATAGATTGTGCAACAGGACTGAATATAAAAACTCAGAAATGAACAGCACAATACTACCTAACTGTAATGTAATTATGTTAAAACACTGAATGAAGCTGAATGTGAGAATGATGGAGGAGGGCTGGGGACATAAATGAAATCAGAAAGAAAGATAGATGGTAAAGATCAAGATGGTATAATCTAGGAATGCCTAGCATGTATAATAACAGTGAAATGTACAATGTACAAATTTTAAAAATGTTTTTGCATGAGGAAGAACAAAGGAATGTCATTATTGCAGGGTGCTGAAAATAGATGATAATACTTTAAAATGTCACCTTATGTGTGAGACTAAAGCAAAAAATGTGTGTTACAAAATTTATATTTTGACTAGAGCATTTCCTAATATAACTCACGTAGATAGTTTGATTGAATGACATAAGTACTTGGAATCTCAGGTAGGACATGAGATTTTGTTAGTTTGTCCAAAGTGATGTCCCAATGAATCCCATAGTGATTTGATCAGTGACTAGAAAAGTGTTTGCAAGACCCCTTCGGGGAATGGTGAGAGTGGGGAGAAATTCAACTTCCCCAAGTTGAATTCCTGATATTCTCACAAGCAGTGTAGACAACCAAAGCTATAGGCTGAGCCCCCAGTCTTAGGGGTTGTTCATATGAAACTTAACCCCACAAAGGATAGGTCAAGTCTACTTAAAATTTAGGCCTAAGAATCACCCCCAAGAGAGCCTCTTTTGTTGCTCAGATGTGGCCTCTCCCTCCAGCCAACATGACGTGCAGTCTCACCACCCTCCCCTTCTCTGCGTGGGACATGACTCCCAGGGGTGTGGACCTTCCTGGCAACATGGGACAGAGATCCTGGAATGAGCTGAGACTCAGCATCGAGGGACTGAGAAAAACCCTAGAATGAGCTGAGAATTAACATCAAGGGATTGAGAGAACCTTCTCTACCAAAGGGGTAAGAGTGAAATGAGACTAAGTGTCAATGGCTGAGAGATTCTAAACAGAGTTGAGAGGTTATCCTGGAGGTTATTCTTATGCATTAAGTAGATATCACCTTGTTGTTCAAGATGTAGCAGAGAGGCTGGAGGGAACTGCCTGAAAATGTGGAGCTGAGTTCCGGTAGCCATGTTTCTTGATGATGATTGAACAATGATATAGCTTTCACAATGAAACTCTGTGAATGTGAAAACCTTGTGTCTGATGCTCCTTTTAGCTACTATATCAACAGAAGAGTAGAACATATAGAATAAAAATAAATAATAGGGGGAACAAATGTTAAAATAAATTTAGTTTGAAATGCTAGTGGTAAATGAAAGCGAGGGGTAAGGGGTATGGTATGTATAATCTTATTTTTCTCTGTTATCGTTTTATTTCTTTTTCTGTTGTCTTTTTATCTCTTTTTCTAAATCGGTGCAAATGTTCTAAGAAATTATGAATATGCAACTATGTGATGATATTAAGAATTACTGATTGTATATGTAGAATGGAATGATATCTTAATGTTTTGCTTGTTAATTTTTTTAATTAATAAAAAAAGTTAAAAAAAACTGTATGAGTAATAGTATTAAGCACAGAGTAATTTAGAAAATATAAAAAGGCTTTAGGAAAATAGCAACAATTGATTCATTCTCCATACACCAATGGATCATTTGAAGTCTTCACTTGGGAATAATGGTGGACAGAAAGCGTTTGCTTGTCTAAGTCACTGCTTTCTAGTCTCATCACAGACAGATAATTTTCCAAATTTTATATAAGCCCAGATACTCTTGGCAAAACTACCAGCACACAGCACAGCCATTTCATCTGTTCCCTTTTTGCAATGAGGGCCATGTCTTTCTCTTATGTTCCCAGATGGATATATGAAAGATAAATTTTCAAAGCTAAACAATTCCTTGGCATTGCATAATTCCTGTTTCATACTCAGATGCCCCCCACCCTCTCTAATTTGCCCAAACCAAATCAAACAGGGAAAAAAAGTCAAGTCTTGAATATTAACTCCTTCCAAGAGGTCTGAACACAGCCATGTCCTTCCCTAACAATCCTCAGTTTGAAAAGACCCTGCAGAGGGGCTGAAGAACAAAACAGATGACAGGTCTTTAAGCAGGAGGTATGGAATCTTATCACCGAGAGGTGTAATTTATATGGACATTATAGTGCTCTGCCAAGGACTGATTTATACACAGAACAAAGGAAGTTGGCTTTCTGGAGTTCCATGAAGCATAAATAATGTGTGTGAACATGAGAAGTTTTCCCCAAATGTACCAAGGGCGAATGCTGTGGTGTCATCCTGGGGACTTTGATGATTTTAGCTGAACTCTCCTACACTGGGCCCAGGCCCCTGACAGGTTCTTCATCTGCAGCCCCTTGGTTGGCAGTTATTGAGGTGGATGCTTTGGAACTCATTTTACAAACAGGAGATAAAAGGCCATTACAATGCAGGCGATTGCCAGAGCAGCACGCAGCCTAGTTCCAATCACAGCAGCTTTGTAAAACACACCCCAAATACCCTTCTTCTCTGAAAGCAGCCAGGTTTTGAGATGAGGTACTTTCTTGAAGTAAGCACAGGTGCAAACAAATAGCAAACCAAACACCAGAATCTCATCCAAAGATGAGATTCATCATGGCTGGTGGGCCTGGGCCTGGCTAGGGGATCCCAGGTCAGCAGTGGTGGCTGCGAAGGCCAGGGAACCCAGCTCCTGCTTGGCACTTCCCGATTCGGGCCGTGGCGACAGGCAGGAGCCCTAGTTTGCATCTTTGCAGGACTTTTCCATTTCACCTAGAATATCACATCTGTTGGTATACAATTCTCCATAGTATTCTTGTAATCTGTTTTTCTCTATTTTCAGTAATGCCCCCATTTTCATTTCTGATTTTAGTTATTTGTGTCTTCTCTGTTTTCCTTTGTCCGTCTAGCAAAGATTTGTCAATACAATGATCTTTTCAAATATTCAACTTTTGGGTTTTTTGATTCGCTGTATTTTTTTTTAACTTTTAAGATGTATTTTTAATGCAACTTTGAGATATATCCACCATGAAATCCATCCAAAGTTCACAATGAAAGGCTCAAAGTATCATCACATAGTTGTACATTTATTACCACAATTGATTTCAACATTTTCATTACTCCAGGCAACAAAAAAAAAAAAAAAAGGAAGAAAATACCCAAAACATTCTGTATTCCTTATCACTGCCCTCTTGAGGTCCTTGATCCTTTACATTGATGTGGTACATTTGTTACTGTTGATGAAAGAATATTAAGATGTTACTGTTAACTCTAGTTCAAATGAGATTTGTCAATTTCATTGATCTTTTCAAAGAGTTAACTTTTGGTTTTGTTGATTCTCTGTTTGTTTTTTATTCTTTTTCATTTATCTCTTCTCTAATCTTTATCATTTTTTCCTTCTGCCAACTTTGCATTTAGTTTGTTCTTATTGTTCCACCTCCTGAAGGTGTGAAATCAGGTTAGCTATTTGAGATCTTTCATCTTTTAGGATATAAGTGTTTATAGCTTTAAATCTCCCACTGAGCACTGTCTTTACTGTATATCCTTAGTCTTCATGTTATATTTTCCTTTTCTTTGAATCCATTTTTTCCCACTTCCCTAGTGATTTCTTTGACCTATTGGTTGTTTAATTTCCAAGTGTTTGTGAATTTTGCAATTTCCCTCTTGTTATTGATTTCTCACTTCATTCCATCTGGTCATTAAAAAAACAGAACACAAATTCTTCTCAAGAGACAAGGAGCAATCTCAAGGATGGAGACCATATGTTAGGTCGTAAACAAGTATCAAAAAAATTTTTTAATGACCATAATGGACACTGGAGACTGAAAGAAATATCAATACAATGATTCAGTGGTCATACTCATTTGTTAAATCCTATCATCTCTGTTATACCGCCTCCTTCTCCTTTAACCTTTCTCCCAACCTTTAGAGATATTTGGGCTATGCCCATTCTAAATTTTTCATATTGGAAAGAGGTGTTGATAGTATGGGGTAGGGGGATGGAACTAGTTGATGCTCTTAGAGTGGCTGGTGCCTCTGGGTTTCAGGACTTATCTGGCATGGGAACCTATCTGAGGTGGTAGGTTTCTGGAAAGTAATTTTAGTGCATGAAACTCTCGTAGAATCTCAGATAGAGCCCTAGATTTAGGGTTGACAGGAATGGTGTTGGTTGGGGTTTGGTAAGCATGGTAATTAGCAATATCTAGCTGAAGCTTGCATAAGAGTAGCCTCCAGAACAGCCTCTCAATTCTTTTTGAACTCTCTTAGCCACTGATACCTTGTTCTGTTAAATTTCTTTCCACCCTTTTGGTCAGGAAGACATTGTCAATCCCACAGTGCCAAGGCCAGTTTCATCCCTGAGAATCATGACTCGTATTGCCAGGGAGACTTTCACCCCTGGATGTCATATCCCACATAGAGGTGGAATCACCTTACCATTTTGTACTTCCATTCACTCCTTACCATTCAACAGCATTCTATTACCCTCCTTGCCATTCTTCTGAAATGTCTTTGAAGAACCACCAATAACTTATTCTTTACCAGATTCAATGTCCACTCTTATTTTCATTCTATTTGAACACTTAGTGGCATTTGACCCCATTAAAATTATCTTAAGGAAAACTTTCTTGAAATCCTCTTCTTAAATTCTAAGAAATCATTTCCTCATGGGTTTCCCTTCTACTTTTCAGTCTGTTCCTTTTCAGTCTCCTTCTGTGATTTCTCTCTCTAATACCTGTTTTCTTTGGTCATTTTCTGTTCTAATTTTACACTTTCCATCTATGGAATTTTATCTACTCTCATGGCTATATCATCTTTTGTGACTATCAAAATGAAATAACTACATGTTCCCTCTTATTGTGCTCTAGCAGAGAACATCTCTATTTGGTGTCTATAGCTGTCTTAAGTTCAATGTATTTAAAGCAGAACCAGTTCCCATCCTTCCATTTCAATCAGATTTCTTCTTCTTGCATTAGCTATCTCAGTGACTAGACTCACCATTCATTAATATTCAAGCTAAAAAAAACAGTCATCTTTATTTCTTCCTTCTTTTTTTACTTCCAAATGTCACTAAATCCTATTAATTCTACCACTGAAATGTCTTGTGGTTTTGTTCACTCCACTCAACTCAGCTAAGATCCCTTCTACTCCATAACACGGATTATGATAGGATCCTCATTCTGTTTTTGTCTATAGTTTCTGCACAATACATTTTCTAAACGACTACATAACTCTTCTGCTTAAAAAAGCTTAATGTTTCTCAACTCCTCAAAGAATAAGGTACAAATCTCTTATCATATCTTTTTGAGTTGCTCATAATCTGGTTCTAGCTTCAAAATCCACCATTTTTTCCTTTGCCTAGATTGCCTCCCAACCCTTATGCTCCTCTCTGATTTGCACCATATTAATTTCAACATATCATTTAAAACTGATGTCTTAAGAAGTCTTTCCATTCTGTATCCCCATCCAGGTTAGATACCCTACCTATATATCTTCCAGATATGCACACTTATGCTTCCTCTAACAATATTTAATATATTGTCAACTAATATTTAATTCATGAATTTATTCATTAAACAAATGTTTATTAAGCACCCCCTCCTTCGAAGCAGGTCATTAGTAACAAATGCTGGAGATACAAACTTGAGCAAGAATGAAAGGCTCTCTGCTGTCATGGAGCACAGAGTATATTGTTGGGAGACAGACAGTTAAAGTACTCAATAAAGTGTAGTAAGTACTGTAATAAGGGATATACAAGGCACTACGGAAGCACATATCAAGAGTACTTAACCTGTTGGGGGGAGTCAGGAAAGACTTCCCAGAGGAAGTGATATTTTAAGTGAGACCTGATGAACAAAGAAAAATTAGCAAGTCAAAAAGGAGGGGAAACAGAATTCTAAGGCAGAAGGAATGCCATCTCAAAGTTTTGAAGCACAGTGGGTTTTATCAAGTGGAAGTAGTTCAGAGTGGTTCAGAAAAATCATAAGAGAAATGCTAGAGTAGGAGCAGAGGCCCCAAATTTTAAAGATCAAGCAGTTGTATGAACAGCTACCTGATAAAGTCATTTCACTGAACAACTGCAAGCAGGACTATATTAATTATTCAAGTCCTAACAAAGTAAATCATAATGTCAAAGTGCATAATAGTTTAGTAGGATGCCTATCAGATGGGCAGGGTACATAACTGGGATGTTGATTTTACTAGAACTACATATAAGGAAACAATTAATATGTTCTTACAGTGGAATGACTTGGAATGATGGACTAAGGATAGCAAGTCTTTGTTCTAATCTTGATTTTACTAATGGTTTTTGGCATAATAATGGGCAGAATACTAAAACTTTCAGAATTTTATAGGCAAGCTTTATAAGATTAAATGGTTAAACTCTCATTTGCTGCTTCATTTCCTTCATTACAACATGGAAACCAAATTGTAGGCCAGCCTTTGAGCTTCCCCCCAAGCCCAGGAACTCAACATTTCACAAAGATTAGAAATAATTTTTTAAGTATAAACATGAATAATATCTACTTACATCTAAATCATACACAAATTCTTCCTTTCCCCATATCTTTTGCCTAGCTCAGCTTTATTTATTCTTTTTTTTAATGATAGATTGGTTTTTTTTAATTAATTAAAAAAAATTAACTAACACAACATTTAGAAATCATTCCATTCTACATATGCAATCAGTAATTCTTAATATCATCACATAGATGTATGATCATCATTTCTTAGTACATTTGCATCGATTTAGAAAAAGAAATAGCAAGGCAACAGAAAAAGAAATAAAATGATAATACAGAGAAAAAAATAAAAATAAAAAATACAAAAAATATATAAAAAACAAAAAAAAAACTATAGCTCAGATGCAGCTTCATTCAGTGTTTTAACATAATTACATTACAATTAGATAGTATTGTGCTGTACATTTTTGAGTTTTTGTATCTAGTCCTGTTGCACAGTCTGTATCCCTTCAGGTCCAATTACCCATTATCTTACCCTATTTCTAACTCCTGATGGTCTCTTACCAATGACATATTCCAAGTTTATTCTCTAATGTCGGTTCACATCAGTGGGACCATACAGTATTTGTCCTTTAGTTTTTGGCTAGTCTCACTCAGCATAATGTTCTCTAGGTCCATCCATGTTATTACATGCTTCATAAGTTTATTCTGTCTTAAAGCTGCATAATATTCCATCGTATGTATATACCACAGTTTGTTTAGCCACTCGTCTGTTGATGGACATTTTGGCTGTTTCCATCTCTTTGCAATTGTAAATAATGCTGCTATAAACATTGGTGTGCAATTTATTTATTCTTAATGGTAATTGAGTCCCCTTAGATACCCCTATTCCACTCCCACATCATCCTGCATTTCTCTATTGTTATGGTCAATCAACTTGTGATCACTTGTTTAATTTTCTACCCCAGTAAATGTTAACTAAATTAATGACATCTGGATCCATGTGCATTTTATTCACTAGTCTATCCCTTGTACCTGGTATAGTGTTCGCATAGTACAATGTAAAATAACTGTTAAATAAATATTTGTTGAATGAATGAATAAAATGGCGAGCATGAAGGGAGGGCCTGGAAATAAGAGCTATGAAAATTCAAGGGACTACTTACCAAGACTTACCAAGTTGCTTAGGACATGAGATTCATTCATAGATCAAGTACTTACTGCCTGCCAACTAAGTGCTAGGTATTAGGACTATGAAAACATGATCCTTGTTTCTGGAGGAGTTCACAGTTTTGCATGGAGAATTAAATTGTCCTTTTGGACAGTCATTAAATAAGTTATCACATTAGGGGAGGGCTTCTAGGAGAAAGTCATGTCCAATTTGATCTTTAAAATCTGAAATAGCACCTTCATGAAAAGGAAAAAAAAAATCAGATAATTCAAATTTCTATGAAATGCAAGCGCCCTTTTACTTTGTATGGGGTAGGCAAAACAAAAACAACAAACAAACAAACAAACAAAAAAACTACCAGGTCAACTGCAGTCTGTAATACTCCAGTGTGAAAAAATTAGAGTTGACAGAACCGTTGGTAGTCAATAATAATACTGAATTATTTCCCCATTATCCTCTAGCAAAGTCATAAATGATACTAAAAATCCTAATTGCAAAATGAAATGTTATGTTCTTGATCAATTTCCCTCCTATTTTTCCTATTATTAAAATATTTAAAAATTTTGAATCTATGCATTTCTTAGAATAGATACTAAAGGATTCTACATTTAAATCTTTGGTGGAGAAATAGGTCCAGAAGATATTCTTGAAGGTAAAAAAATTTTTTTGAATGAACAAAGTCCTTAGATATAAACATTTCACTAACAAGTACTTTGGTTATTAAAGAAAAGATGTATGACTTTATTTTTTTGGTTAATCTTCAAGGTACTAAGAATGTCAATACTAGATAATTTAAAGAAATATAGAAACACAGAATATGTTATTTTCTGAATTGTTAAAACACCCATGTTGTTAATCATTGGAATTTCCTTAAATCAAGCACACATAAACAAACTGTAAAGGCCAATAAAGCTTTTGTTTGTTTGTTTGTTTTTTTGGGGGTGCATGGTTTGGGTATCAAACCCAGGTCTCCTGCGTGGAAGGTGAGTATTCTACCGCTGACCCATCCATTCATCCTTAGAGTTATTTTTGAAGTTACTATCCTTAAGAAAATATCTGTGATATCATATGCTTCAGTTACATAGACAAAGCATTTCATAAAATATTAAGGAAAAAAGCCACCTTTATAAATAATTAAATTTTAATAAAAGCTCTCAGAGCCAGCTCTTTCCCTTAAGGGATGAAAGATATAGAAAGCACCTTGACATTTATAGTTTGCCATTATGAATTATCCCCAAACATCCTTGGGAATATGTACAGTTACATTTTGACATGATGGAAAGATAATTCCCCCCCAAATGACCATGAAATAATAGTACTAAAATACAACCATTGTTGCTTTTAGCAGGATAACAAGAGCAGATAAGAAATGCCTTGTAACACAAATGCACATGGCATAAAACTTGTAGGTGTGAGCTTTTCTGGTACTTGGAACAAAACAACACATCTTCTAGATCCATCATTCTTATTAAATTTTTATTCCTATCACTTTCAATCAAAACATTAGAGCATCTCATTTATTCCTCATACCTGGGGAATAAAATACTCATATGAGTGAATGAAGAGGAAAATGAAGGCTTATCTCTTAGAGTCCAAGATAGTTTATAAATTTTAATTCATTTCTTATGAAACTAATATTAGATAAAATGTACAATATAGCAGAAAGATTTCCTCTACATTACATGAGCATGGTAATACCAACCTCAGAGGATTAAAGATATATGCTAAAAACTTTTAGAAAAGTTTTAAGTGCTATGTAAAATTTAGATATTTTTACTACTATACCTTTATTTATTTTATAAACTAAGGGTAATAATTTAATCTAACTTGTTCTTGGTAATTATCAATTCTTCTTCAGAAATGCCCTTAGGTTCAATACATCTCTTTAACATTCAGATCTCCTTCATTTCTTGCTAGCCTTGGTGCAATAATTTAGTCTCTCTTCTACTAGACTCCCCCCACTCTCCAGAGTCTCCGTCCTCTGCTTGCCCTCAGTTTTCATCAAAATAAATATCAACTACTTAGTGATGCAGTTCATCCTCTTCACAAACTAGTTCCAAACTACCTCTTGTCATATCAGCCCTAATCTAGTACTTTTTATGTGTCTTTCCACCACATTTAATTGTTCCCCAGTATACCATTTTCTCTCATGCCCTGAGCTTCAGTATTTATTATCTATCTCTGGTATACTCATCAAACCTTTTTTACTGTGAAACACTCAGTCATCCTCTAAAATCCTACCCAGATATTCCTTCTAAGAATCCTTTTTAATCTGTCAACTCCACAGTCTGAGACAGAATTAATTATTTTCTAATCTATGTAACTAGTAATTAGAATATACCTCTGTTAGGGTACTCAGTGCATCCTATATTTGTTAGTCATTTCCTAAAGAAATACATTACTAGTGGATTAATAATTACTGTTAGGCTAATATGCACAATTCTGATTTCTCCCTTATTAGTTAGCTATCACAGTATTGGTATCTCTTACATATTTGGTTAATTTTCTGAGGTCTAACAATTAGAAATCTCAGAAAGGCAAAATGTGGAAATTGAGTCAATAAGCTCTGAGAGACAGCTAAGGGTTTTCCTGTGGGATGAAGGTGTGGAAAAGTTACTTGAATGTTGTTTATGAGGGGCTTCCTTCTAGGTGCCCAGTTCTGTTCAGAAGGGTTTAAGTTGCTGGGAAACTTGACTTCTTATTTTTGGAGAAGTGAATTATTGCTATTTTACAACTTCCAGGTCAAAAATCCCAACTGAAAGAAAATAACTGAAAGAAATGGCTTTGAAATTGCTAAGATTTATCATCTTTAAAGATAGGCAGATGAGACTTTCTGGTCAAGATAGAGGAGTTAAAGTGTGTACTGAAACCTTACTCCTCTGATTACACAGAAAATAAATTGTAGATTAAATATTTTTAAAAACTATTTAAAAAGTACACAGACTGACTCTGTACCTCTCTGGGCCTAAGAAGGTGGCAGTGCAGCTGCCCAAGTCAGTTCTGTTTGCATGTCTGAGGTACACCTGTTGATCACCCACGGCAGAAGCAGGTTTCAGAAAATTTTTAATTGATCAAAATAGTTATGAAAATTGGAGGATAGACAGTGCTACAACATCCAATTATGAGCTAGGAAACACTCCTGATTATCGAGGGTGAAACTGCATGAAGAAGCATGATGTTCCTACGAATCCCGTCCAGCAGGTGGCAAAGAAGACTTTGCCATGTGATTAACTGTGTATGGATGAAAGCAATCTGAGAGATTTGAATAGTAAAGTTGTGATGTTAAAAAGTGCAAAGCAAAAACTAAACCACTTGGGAGCTATCATTCACAAAAACAACCATTATGGGAATGATTCCCATTTGAGACTGTGTACGAACAGTGTGTTAGCGCTGCAAGCATTCTTGGAGAAGTCACAGTAAAACTGCATCCATTCATTGCTGAAGGCCAACAATGATTAACATCTTTACAGTGATATTCTAGTTTTTTTCAACCAGTATGTTAAAAGTGAAATGGTTCACAGCTCAAGGCCCTGTTTTTTCAATTGATGTATTGCTTTTATCTTAAATTGTAGATGGAAATCAATGTTGTATTTGGCAGAAGAATTAATAAAAACCTTTGATTCAGACAGTGGAGTACATTAAAATTCTTCAACAAATTGGACCTTTTATCTTGCCCCAATTACAAAAATAGTGGAACAACAAAATAGTAGAACCACAAAGTATAATGTTTTGTTACAATCATTTCATTCTAGTGTTTAACCTTAAGGCACTATCCAGTGATGGCTAGCCTTTTAACATTGTAATCACAATCTTAATAAATAATTAAAATATCACTTTCAGGCCCAAGTCACTATCTGAGCCCACTGAGACTTGCAAATAATCTACCTCTTTATTAAGCTGAATTTGATGCACTAATGTCCTCTATTCTACCTCTCTTTTTACCCCAGAGCCTTTATTGAATTACTTATGCCCCATCACAGGAATTCACAATCTTGATTGGAAGTATTTTGATTCACACATACCCAGAGCCCACACTTGCATGTTAAAAGGATAGGAAAGAAAATGGTTTATGGTATAAATTTTTAGTATTATTCTTAATTTTTGTTTATCTAGTTTATTTCATGAGGAAGTCAACTTTTGCTCCCATTTGGACCACTTTGCCTTTGAAAATTTAATTACGTCCAGAAAGGACACTTTATGCTGTTTTACCTTACGCTGACTTTGACAAATGTGTCTGTTTTATATTCACATATAACCCAAATGTCAAATATTTTACATTTTCTTAGATGGGAAAAAAATAGTCTGAAAAGCTGGAGAAAGAGAATTCTATTACGTTGAAGTTTTTAAATAATGTTAAGTGTTCTTTTATCAGTCTTTCATTGTATTTAGGTAATTTCTGTGTAAACTGAGTTAACTATAATTTTAAATTCATTTGGTTATATATCAGAAAAGGTTGCTTTTGAAATAGACTGGGGAGTATAAAAATAAAATTGAGATTAAAAAACAACAACAACATAGACTGGCTTAAAAACAAGAGGCAAATCTCTACAGGCCTCTGCCTCATGAGTCTCATATTCGAGTTCCTGCGGCCCAGAAAATGAGAAAAAAGCCATAGTGGGGTTTGGGGGCTGGAATTTTACAACCCATTGGGACCAAGACTGGAAATGGGCAAAGATTTCAACAACTATGCTGAATAGCAAGAGAAATAAATTTACTTTTCTGTCAAAACCAACTCTGAACATGCTCTTTGTGTTCTTAAGCAGCAGCTGAAACAACTCTGTCTGACTGTCTGGGTTGTGGCTACAAAGGCACTGCTAGTTTACTGAGATAGAAAAGGGTCAGTAAGAGACCAAAAAACTAGGCATATGCAGTGCACAGAGCTGAAACATAGGGTGAAAGCCCTGAGCTACTTATATAGTTCATTTTTGCAATCCTAAGGGCTGGGGGCAAAGGCAACCACAAAACCATCTCACAAAAAAGAGGGAGGTGGGGAGAATACCATGTGAGAAAAGTCCTCAATCAATACTTATGTATTAGACAAGGGAGACCAATGCCATTAAAGGTATCTCAAAATATTTGAGACAGTAAAAAATGAAATTTTTTTTAAAATTAAAAAAAATCCTAGGAAATTCATAAGAGTTAAAGGAATAAAGTCCAAAAAGATCAATAAATTATGAAATAAAAAGACATGAAAAATGAACCACTAGAAATCTTAAAAAATACTTTATTTATTGAAATAAAAACGCAATAGATGGAATAAACAGAAGAGCTGAGAAAAGAATGAGCAATTTTTAAGACAGAAATGAGAGATTTACTCAGAAAGTAACACAGGAAAAAATAATGATGGGAAACATGAAATAGCTAAGAGATTTGGAGGACAGATATGTTTCAACACATATGGAAGAAGAATTTGGCTTGGGAATTTTTCATTATTTAAGACACAGTCCTGAGATTAAAAACCAACAACACAAAGTGCCAGAGAGCATAAATTAAAAGCAAAACTGCCTCTATACATATTGTAGTAAAATAGCAGAATAACAAGGATAAAAAGAAAATTTTGAAAATGATAAGAAAAATGAAAATTACCAAACAAATGAATATTTTATCAGCAATAAATAATTGCAAGAAAATAAGAGAATCTTATCTTAATCTTATTTAATCAGTCTGATGAAAAAGACATGTCACATACAAAAGAACAAAGATAAGATGAGAGCATATGTGGTCTGAAAGAAAGTTAAAGTATGCCAAGTCTTTAAAGTTCAAGAGGAGCATATATATAATGATATGAATTTTGTAAAGAAGAAAAATGTAGTTAAGCATGTGCTTTAACATCCAGGGTAACCTGTCAAAGGAGCAGAAATAGAATTCATAATTTCTGTAACAGAAGAGGAAAAACTGACCAATTTGACAAAGAACAGGAGAGAAGAGAGAGGAGCCAAGAAAAAAGTCAGGTGAACCAAAAAAATAAAATAGCAAATATGAGTTCAAATAAATTGTTATACACTGAAAATACGAGGATAAATTCATCTAATTAAGGCAGAGACTACTAAATTGCTTTTTAAAGAATTTATCAATATAGTGTATTTAGAGGATATAACTACAACTTCTACTTTTGCCTAAGTTGAAGCATCAGGGCCTTAATTTACTCTCCTGTCTGAATTAATGACAGGAACAGCAATAAATCCCAGACGAAATATATAAAACAATAGTTTTTGAGATTCTGGACATTAGGCAATGGAGGACAGTGAGCCTCAAGATACAGAAAACAAATGAGGCAAGCCCTATAATTTTCCCAGCCTGTAGACCTGAGAGAGTTTCCACGCCCGAGAGGAGGAGCCTAACAGACTCCCTGAGTTATGCAAAGTTCCTAGCTGTGAACACTAAGCTGAGGGTTCAGGGAGACCAAAGTGCTGGAGTTCACAGGACATAGTACACAGAGCAAAGAGCTGCACAGAGAGAATGACACATCTGCAGAAAGTAACCTCAAAGTATTAAGCAGAGTGCTGACCAGAGCATATACATAAAAGGAAATTATGCAAAGCCAGGAAAAAATCACCTGAAAGGATGGGGTTTTGAGTAGCGTAAAAATTGGGAAGGTCTTTCCATAGTAGTAGCAGACAATTAGCTCTGTTTTGAAACAATGTAACAAATGATAAATTCAAGACTGGAAAGGATCAAACTGTTTCCAAGTAACTTAACTGAATTCTAAATCAAAGGTTCAGAATGTTGACAGTAATACAAAATATCCAACACAAAAGTTTGGAATCCAAGCAAAGTTTGACTATGAATATAAATAAAGAGGAAAACTACCCATTATGAGGGGAAAACTAAATCAATTGAAACTGACCCCGATCTGACATATGTTAGAATTAGCAGGCAAAGAAATTAAAACAATTATAACTATACTCAATATGTTCAAAATAATAGGTAGAGACATGAAAGGCATTCTTAAAAGGCAAAACATTAATTTCTAGAGGCGAAAATTACAATGTCTGAGATGAGGAATATACTGGATAGATTAACCACAGATTAGATATGGTGGGAGAAATGAGTGATTTGAAGGCACAGCAACTGAAATTATCCAAAATGAATATGAGAGAAAAAGGAATTTTTTAAAAATGAAAAGAGCAACAGTGAGTTGTAGGACTCTTCAAGCAACTTAATATATGTGTAACTGGAGTCCCTGAAGGAAGGGGAAACAAATTTTTGAAGGAATAATTGCCAAAACTTTTCCAAATTTGATGAATATTATACAACATCAGAACCAACAGGTTCAGCAAATCCCAAGCATAGGAAATATTACAAAAACTACACTAACACGTACATAATAAAGTTGATCAAAATAGGTGATACAAAGAAAAATCTTTAATCAGCCTGATGAAAAAGACATGTCACATATAAAAGAAAAAAGATAAGGATGACAGCAGTTCTGTCAGCAATAATGGAAGCAAGAAGAGAGTGAAGCAATATCTTTAAAGTATTGGAAAGGAGGAAAAAAGCCAACCTAGAATTTTAAACCCTATGAAGTGATTTTTCCAAACATGAAGGTGAAATAAAGATGATTCTTAGATTTACAAAAGGTGAAAGAATTAATTACCAGCAGGCCAACACTGCAAGAAACATTAAAAGAAGTCCTTCAGGAAGAAGGAAAATGATACTAGATGGAAGTTTGATCCCATATGAAGGAATAAAGAGCATTGGTAATGGTAACTAAGTGGGTAAATATAAAAGATATTTTTCTTATTTAAGTCCCTTTAAAAGATAAACGACTGTCGTAAATAAAATAATAACACCATATTAACAGTGTGATAGTTAGATTCAGTTGTCAACTTGGCCAGGTGAAGGCACCTAGTTCTGTTGCTGTGGACATAAGCCAATGGTACAGGAACCTCATCTGTTGCTGATTACATCTGCAGTCGGCTAGGAGGAGTGCCTGCTGCAAAGAATGACGTTTGACTTAATTGGCTGGTGCTTAAATGAGAGAGCACAACGTAGCACAGCCCAGGTTTTGGAGATGCAGAAAGGAAGCACCCTGGGTGAAAGTTGTTGGAACCCAGAGGCTTGGAGAGAAGGCCAGCAGAGACCACCCTGAGCTTTCCCACGTAAGAAAAAACCTCAGATGAAAGTTAGCTGCCTTTCCTCCGAAGAACTAATGAAATAAATCCCCTTTTATTAAAAGCCAATTCATCTCTGGTGTGTTGTATTCCAGCAGCTAGCAAACTAGAACAAACGGGTTGATGAGCTATGTATAACTAAAATATATGAAAACAATAGCATTAAGTCCAGTAGGGGAAGAACAGAAGTATACTATTCTATGGTTCTTATTCTGATTATAAGTAGTATAATATCATTTGAAGATAGATTGTGGTAAGTTAAAAATGTATACACTAATCCTTAGAGCAATCATGAAAAATAACACGAGTAATAGCCAACTGGCCAATAAATGACATATTATAGAATCATAAAAAGTACTCATTAATCCAAAAGAAAAACAGAAAAAAGGGAACAAAGAAGAGATGGGACAAATAAGAAGGGAATAGCAAGTTGGTAGATTTAAATCTAACTATATAAATAATAACATTAAATGGAGATGACCTAAACACCAATAATTAAAGGGTAAAGATGGTGAGATTAGATAAAGAAAAAAATAACCAACAATGAACTATGTGTTGCTACAAGAAACCCAGTTTAAATATAAAGACACAAAGAGGTTGAAAGTACAAGAACGCAAAAAGATATACCAGGGCAATAATCAAAAGAAGGCAGAGGAGTCTTGGCCAAGATGGTGGCTTAGTGAGGTGTAGCATTTAATTCGTCCTCCACAGCAACTACTAAATAGCCAGGAACAGTATAGACAACTGCAGGGGGCCATGCCAGTGACTGGACACACAGTGTGCACCAGTCTGACCAGTTGGACTGGCTGCAAACCCACCCAGAACCGTGAGTTCCCCAAACCATGGTGGCCAATGCCCCTCCCCCACAGGCTGTTCCCCAGAGAGGAAAGGAGAGTTTACCAGCAGCAGGGGCTGAGAGCAACCAAACTCCCATTGCAGAATTAATTAACAAATTCTGACTACTAAAAATAGGCCCCCAGCTCAGCTGAATCGCCAGTAAAAGCAGAGGTCGCTGGTTTTTGCCCCAGTGCAGAGGGGGCAGGACTGACGTAAAAAACAAAACAAAACAAAACAAACAGGTTTTTTTGGATTTGAAAAGGTCTAGGCCCTGAAGGAAAGGAGGGGGCATAAAGGACCTGGAGATACACAGAGCAACATACCACCTTAAGCTCTTGATTGGCAAACCTGAGGAACAGGGGTCCAGCTCTGGAAAGGAGTTTCCTCTTTCATTTTGGTGGTTGTGTTTCCACGGCCTGACTGCTCTTTGGATACAGCTGCAAGGCTTCTCAGGCTCCACTGCCCCAGGCATAGGCAGAATTAAGCTTGTTTGAGAGTTTTTCTGGAGGCTGTGCCTTTCCCAGGATAGGGGTGGGGCCCAGCCCAGGTGGAATCCTTCCCTCAAGGAGTTCAGACCCCAGGGTCTGGAAAAGTGAAGCAATTAAAACCAGCGTACAACCTCTCCTCTGTCTCCAGCAGGCAGAGTCTGCTGAAGTTAAAGTGCCGCATCACTTTATGCTGGTGGGACCCACAGGCAGACAAGTGCCACATACTGGGCAGGATAGGAAAACCAGAGAGCATAGAGGCTTCATAGGAAAGCCTTTCAATCTTCTGGGTCTCACCCTGAGAGAAAATTGATGCAGGTGACTCTTTCCTCCTGACAGGAGTCCAGTATGGTCTAGGAAAATCTGACTGGGGTCTATAACACCTAACTAGACCCTCCTAAGGGGGGAAAAAGACACCATACAGGCAGGGCAAGAAACAAGAACTGAAAAATTCTGATCTGTTAAATAAAACCTAAGCTAGAGGTCCAGAAAAAGCTGAACTGAATGTAAAAGAACAGAAAGACAACAAAGTCATCCAGCAAGAAAATTCTAGGTAAAAAAAAGTGAAAACAATCTCCAAAATAAAGTAATTAAGGTAATCAAATGCCTAGATGCCAGCAAAAAAAATGACTCATACCAGGAAAATTGAAGATAAAGCCCAGTCAAAGGAACAAACCAACAATTCAAATGAGATACAGGAGTTGAAACAATTAATTCTGAATGTTCTAAAAGACATGGAAAACCTCATCAAAAATCAAATCAGTGAATTGAGGGAGGATATAAAGAAGGTAAGGAATAAACAAAAAGAAGAAATCAAAAGTCTGAAAAAACAAATCATGGAACTTATGGAAATGAAAGGCACACTAGAAGAGATGAAAAAAACAATGGAAACCTACAATGTCAGATTTCAAGAGGCAGAAGACAGGATTAGTGAAGTGGAGGATGGAACATCTGAAATCCAACAAGCAAAAGAAAATATAGGGATAAGAATGGAAAAATATGAACAGGGACTCAGGGAACTGAATGACAACATGAAGCACATGAATATATGTGTTGTGGGTGTCACAGAAGAAGAGAAGGGAAAAGGAGGAGAAAAATTAATGGAGGAAATTATCCCAACTCTTATGAAAGACTTAAAATTACAGATCCAAGAAGTGCAGCATACCCCAAAAAGAACTGATCTAAATAGTTGTACTCCAAGACACGTACTATTCAGAATGTCAGCTGTCAAAGAAAAAGAGAGAATCTTAAAAGCAGCAAGAGTAAAGCAATCCATCATATACAAGGGAAGCCCAATAAGACTATGTGTAGATTTCTCAGCAGAAACCATGGAGGCAATAAGAAGTGGGATGATACATTTAAATTACTAAAAGAGAAAAACTACCAACCAAGAATTCTATATCCAGCAAAATTGTCCTTCAAAAATGAGGATGAAAATAAAACATTTTCAGATAAAAACTCACTAAGAGAATTTGTGACCAAGAGACCAGCTCTGCAAGACATACTAAAGGGAGCACTAGAGACAGATAACAAAAGACAGGAGAGAGAGGTGTGGAGAAGAGTGGAAAAATGAAGACTATCAGTAAAGGTAAAAAGAAGGAAATTTAGGTATGGCCGGTATGTCCCCTAGAAAAGCCATATTTTAATCTAAATCCCATTTTGTAAAGGCAGAATAATTCCTATTCAATACTGTATGTTTGAATCTTTAATTAGATCATTTCCCTGGAGATGTGATTTAATCAACAGTGGTTGTTAAACTGGATTAGGTGGAGGCGATTCTCCACCCATTTGGACAGAAAATCTAGACAGAGGATCAATAAAAAAACAGAATTTGAATAATACAATAGATGAGCTAGACTTATCAGACATTTGTAGAACATTACATCCCACAAGAACAGGATATACTTTTTCTCAAGTGCTCATGGATCATTTTCAAAGATAGACCATATGTTGGGTCACAAAGCAAGTCTGAATAAATTTAAAAAGACTGAAATCATACAAAACATTTTCCCAGATTATAAAGGAATGAAGTTGGAAATCAATAATATGCAGAGTGCCAGAAAATTCACAAATATATGGAAGGCTTAACAACACACTCTTAAACAACCAGTGGGTCAAAGAAGACATCACAAGACAAATCAGTAAATATCTCGAGGCAAATGAAAATGAAAACATGACATACCAAAATTTATGGGATGCAGCAAAGGCAGAGCTAAGAGGGAAATTTATTGCCCTAAATGCCCATATCAAAAAAGAAGAAAGAGCAAAACAAAGAATTAATTGTACACTTGGAAGAACTAGAGAAAGAACAGCAAATAATTTCAAAGCAAGCAAAAGGAAAGAAATAATGAGGATTAGAGCAGAAATAAATGAAATTGAGAACATGAAAACAATCGAGAAAATCAACAAAACTAGAAGCTGGTTCTATGAGAAAATCAATAAGATTGATGGACCCTTAGCAAGACTGACAAAAAGAAGAAGAGAGAGGATGCAAATAAATAAGATCAGAAATGAAAGAGGAGACATAACCGCTGACCCCACAGAAATAAAGGAAGTAATGACAGGATACTACGAACAACTTTATGCTAATAAATACAACAATGTAGATGAAATGGACAACTTCCTAGAAAGGCGTGAACAACCAACTTTGACTTGAGAAGAAATAGAGGACCTCAACAAACCAATCGCAAGTAAAGAAATTGAATCAGTCATTAAGAAGCTCCCTAAAAAGAAAAGTCCAGGACCAGATGGCTTCACATGTGAATTCTACCAAACATTCAAGGAAGAATTTTTCCAATCCTGCTCAAACTCTTCAAAAAAATGGAAGAGGAGGGAAAGCTACTTTAACTCAATCTACGAAGCCAACGTCACCCTCATACCAAAGCCAGACAAAGATATTAACAAAAAAAAAAAAGAAAGAAAAGAAAACTACAGACAATCTCTCTTATGAATATAGATGCAAAAATTCCCAACAAAATTCTTGCAAGTTGAATCCAGCAGCACAGTAAAAGAATTATACACCATGACCAAGTAAGATTCATCCCAGGTATGCAAGGATGGTTCAACATAAGAAAATCAATTAATGTAATACATTATGTCAACAAATCAAAGTGGAAAAACCACATGATCATCTCGATTGATGCAGAAAAGGCATTTGACAAAATTCAACATCCTTTCCTGTTCAAAGGACAGGAATAGAAGGGAACTTTCTCAACATGATAAAGGGAATGTATGAAAAACCCACAGTTAACACCATCCTCAATGGGAAAAAACTGAAAACTTTCCCCCTAACATTAGGAACAAGACAAGGATGGCCCCTATCACCACTGTTATTCAACATTGTGTTGGAAGTTCTAGTTAGAGCAATTAGACAAGATAAAGGCATCAGAATTGGAAAGGAAGTAAAACTCTCACTGTTTGCAGACGATATGATACTGTATATTGAAAACCACGAAAAATCCACATCAAAACTACAGAGCTAATAAAGGAGTACAGCAAAGTGGCAGGTTACAAGATCAACACTCAAAAATCTGTAGTGTTTCTGTACACTAGTGATGAACAATCTTTTGGGAAATCAAGAAAAGAATTCCATTTAAAATTGCAACCAAAAGAATAAAATATTTAGGAATTAATTTAACTAAAGAGACAAAAGACCTATACAAAGAAAATTACAAGAAATTGTTAAAAGAAATCACAGAAGACCTAAATAAATGGAAGGGCATTCTATGTTCATGGATTGGAAGACTAAATATAGTTAAGATGTCAATTCTACCTACATTGATTTACAGATTCAATGCAATACCAATTAAAATCACAAAAACTTACTTTTCAGAAATAGAAAAACCAATAACCAAATTTATCTGGAATGGCAGGGTGCCCTGCATAGCTAAAAGTATCCTGAGAAAGAAAAGTGAAGTCAGAGGTCTCATGCTACCTGACTTTAAAGTGTATTACAAAGCTCTAGTGGTCAAAACAGGGTGGTACTGGCATAAAGATAGATATACTGACCAATGGAATAGAATAGAGTGTTCAGATATAGACCTTCTCATCTATGGACAATTGATCTTTGATAAGGCAGTCAAGCCAACTCACCTGGGACTTCAATAAATGGTGCTTAGAGAACTGGATAGCCATATGCAAAAGAATGAAGGAGGTCCATATCTCACACCCTATACAAAAATTAACTCAAAATGGATCAAAGACCTAAATGTTAGATCTAAGACCATAAAGCTGTTAGAAGGAAATGTAGGGAAATATCTTATAAATCTTATAATAGGAGGTGGTTTCCTATTACACCCAAAGCACAAGCACTGAAGAAAGAAAGAAAGAAATGGGAACTCCTCAAAATTAAACATTTTGTGCATCAAAGAACTTTGTCAAGAAAGTAAAAAGACAGCTTACACAATGGGAGACAATATTTGGAAACAATATATCAGATAAAGGTTCAGTATCCAGAATATGTAAAGAGATTGTTCAACTCAACAACAAAGACAGTCAACCCAATTACAAAATGGGCAAAAGAGTTGAACAGACACTTCCCAGAAGAGGAAATACAAATGACCAAAAGGCACATGAAAAGATGCTCAACTTCCCTGGCTATTAGGGAAATGCAAATCAAAACCTCAATGAGATATCATCTCACACCTACCAGAATGGCCATTATCAATAATACAGAAAACGACAATTTTTAAAAACTATTTTTAATGTACAGTATAACATATATACAAAGCAAAGAAATAAAAAAGCCATAGTTTTCAAAGTACTCTTCAACAAGTAGTTACAGGACAGATCCCAGAGTTTGTCATGGGCTACCATATGATCCTCTCTGAATTTCCCTTCCATCTGCTCCAGAATATAGGAGGCTAGAGAGCTTAAATACTTTTCTATCATCACCATCGACTTTTTTTAACCTTATTTTCTTGTGAAAATAACATATATACAAAAAAAGCTACAAATTTCAAAGCACAATACCACAATTAGTTGTAGAACATATTTCAGACTTTGACCTGGGTTATAATTTCACAATTTTAGGTTTTTACTTCTAGCTGCTCTAAAATACTGGAGACTAAAAGAGATACCAATTTAATGATTCAGCATTCATATTTATTTGTTAAATCCTATCTTCTATGTATAACTCCACCATCACCTTTGATCTTTCCAGCCCTCTCTTTAGGGGTGTTTGGATTATGGCCATTCTAAGTTTTTGATATTGGAAAGGTCTGTCACTAATATGGGGTAGGGAGATGGAACTATCTGATGTTCTGGAGAGGCTGGGCCAGGTTTCAGGACTTATCTGGACAAGGGACCCATGTGGAGGTTGTAGGTTTCTGTAAGGTTACTCTAGTGCATGGAACCCTTGTGGAATCTTATATATTGCCCTAGATGTTCTTTAGGATTGGCAGGAATGGTCCTGGTTGAGGGTTGGCAGGTTATGATAGGCAGCAACGTCTAATTGCAGCTTGCGCAAGAGCCACCTCCAGAGTAGCCTCTTGACTCTATTTGAACTCTCTCTGCCTTTGATACTTTATTAGTTACACTTCTTTTCCCCCTTTTGGTCAGGATGGAATGTTTGATCCCACAGTGACAGGTTTGGATTCATCCCTGGGAATCATTTCCCACGTCGCCAGGGAGACTTTCACCCCTGGATGTCATGTCCCACACAGCGGGGAGGGCAATGATTTCACTTGTAGAGTTGGGCTCAGAGAGAGTGGGGCCACATCTGAGTACAAAAGAGGCCTTCCAGAAGTAACTCTTAGGCATGCTAGAGGTCGTCTAAGCTTCTCTGTTACCTACATAAACTTCACAAGAGTGAGCCTCATGATTGAAGGCTTGACCTATTGATTTGGGTGTCCCTAAAGTTTGACACAATATCAGAGGATTCCCTGATGGTACAGTTTAATAGTTCCATATTCTTTCTCCCATCCCTCAGGGGACTTTGCCAATACTTTTTGATTATCTGCTTAATATACTCTAGGATGTGTTCTAGTTTGCTAGCTGCCGGAATGCAATATACCACAAATACAATGGCTTTTAAAAAGGGGAATTTAATAAGTTGCTAATTTACAGTTCTAAGGCCAAGAAAATGTCCCCATTAAAACAAGTCTATAGAAATGCCCAATCTAAGGCATCCAGGGAAAGATACCTCAGTTCAAGAAGGCCAATAAAGTTCAGAGTTTCTCTCTCAAGTGGAAGGGCACATGGCAAACACAGTCAGAGTTTCTCTCTCATCTGGAAAGGCACGTGGTGAACACAGTCAGGGTTCCTCTCTCATCTGGAAGGGCACATGGCGAACACAGCGTCATCTGCTAGCTTCTTCTCCTGGCTTCCTGTTTGATGAAGTTCCCTGGGAGACGTTTTCCTTCTTCATCTCAAACGCTGGCTAATGGACTCTCTACTTTGTGGTGCTGCAGCATTCTCTGCTCTCTCCAATCTCCTATTCTTCAAAATGTTTCCTCTTTTATAGGACTCCAGAAACTAATCCAGACACACCCAAATGGGTGGAGACATGTCATCACCTAATCCAGCTTAACAAGCACTCTTGATTAAATCACATCTCCAGGGAGATGATCTGGTTACAGTTTCAAACATACAGTATTCAATAGGGATTATTCTGCCTTTATGAAATGGGATTTACATTAAAACATGGCTTTTCTAGGGGATAAACATCCTTTCAAACCAGCACATGATGTATCCAGGCATTACAATATTCTATATAGGATTAAAGGACCTCTTTCTTATTCTGGGCTCCCAGTGTTTCTACTGTTCAAATGAACTGTATAGATAGGTTGAGTTAGATTATGTCCTACAGAAAATTTCAGTTCTAGATCAAATAAACCTTTCTTTCATTTGTCTCAAAGAGTATGGGTGGTTCTAAAATATAGGCATTGTCTTCCTTACCCCTATGTTCTAAATTCCTTTAGCCCCAACCTGTTCGGCTTCGTTTTTATCGCTACATATCAGGTTTATATATAAAACAGCCTCTCAAAATCCAGAAATATTATAGAGCAGGACTCATAGGCTACAGGGAATAAGAAAGAGTTGATTAGCCCCAATTTCAGAAGGATTGTTGCATTATTATTATTTTTTTAATTAAATTTTTAATTTTTTAAAAAAATATAACAACAAATACAAACATTCTTAACTTACGCTCATTCCATTCTAACATATAATCGGTAATTCACAATATCATCACGTAGTTGCATATTATCATCATGATCATTTCTTAGAACATTGTATCAATTCAGAAAAAGAAATAAAAAGAAAACCGAAAAAAATTCATGCATACCATACTCCTTACTCCTCCCTTTCATTGATCACTGGCATTTCAATCTACTAAATTTATTTTAACATTTGTTCCTCCTATTATTTATTTTTATTCCATATGTTTTACTCATCTGTTGATAGACAGATAAAAGGGGCATCAGACACAAGGTTTTCACAATCACACAGTCACATTGTGAAAACTATTTCATTATACAATAATCTTCAAGAAACATGGCTACTGGAACACAGCTCTGCATTTTCAGGCAGTTCCCTCCAGCCTCTCCATTATACCTTAACTAAAAAGGTGATATCTATTTAATGCATAAGAATAACCAGGATAACCTCTCGACTCTGTTTGGAATCTCTCAGCCATTGACACTTTATTTTGTCTCATTTCACTCTTCCCCCTTTTGGTCGAGAAAGTTTTCTCAATCCCTTGATGCTGAGTCTCAGCTCATTTTAGGATTTCTGTCCCACGTTGCCAGGAAGGTCCACACTCCTGGGGGTCATGTCCCATGTAGAGAGGGGGAGGGCAGTGAGTTTGCTTGTTGAGTTGGCTGGAGAGAGAGGCCACAATTGAGCAACAAAAGAGGTTCTCTTGGGGGTGACTTAGGCCTAATTTTAAGTAGGCTTGAACAATCCTTTGCGGTGTTAAGTTTCATATGAACAAACCCCAAGATTGGGGGCTCAGTCTGTTGCTTTGGTTGTCCCCACTGCTTGTGAGAATATCAAGAATTCAACTTGGGGAAGTTGAATTTTCCCCATATTTTGCAAATACTTTTTATTCGCTGTTCAAATCACTCCGGGATTTATTGGGGCATCAGCCTGGACAAACCAACAAAATCTCATGCCCTACTCAAGGTTCCATGTACTTATGGTGTTCAATTAAGCTGTCTACATAAGTTATATTAGTGGCAATTGATTCTTAACATGACACCCAAAGAATGAGAAACCAGAGAAACAATAGCTAAATTTGATTTCATAAAAATTTAAAACTTTTGTGCATTGAAGAAAATCATCCATAAAGGGAAAGGACACCCAACCTATAGAATGGGAGAGAATAGTTTTAAACCATATATCCAATAAGGGTTTAATATCCAGAGTATATAAAGAAATTTTACAATGTAAGAACAAAAAGACAAACCACCCTATAAATAAATGAGATGAACAGACATTTCTTCAAAGAAGATATCCAAAAGGCCAATAAAGACATGAAGAGATGTTCAGTATCACCTGACATTAGGGAAATGCAAATTGAAAGCACAATGAGATATCACTCATACACACAAGGATGGTTACAATAATAAAAGAAAAGAAGTGTTGGAGAGGCTGTGGAAAATTAGAATTCTAGTTCACTGCTTGTTGGAATGTAGACTGGAGCAGCCACTAAAGAAAGCAACGTGGCAGTTCCTCAAAATGTTAAATATAGAATTATCATTTGACCTCGCAAACTCACTTCTAGGTATATACCCAAAGACAACTAACACAGGGTTGCAAAAAAGATACTTGCACATCAGTGTTTATAGTAGTATTATTAACAGTAGTCAAAAGCTGGAAACAGCCTAAATATCCATCGATGTTTTTCTAAAAATAAAATTGAAAGCCATGGTCTACTGAAAACAAGAACAAATTTAGTGAGAAGGCATCGAGGAAGAATAGTTTGTGTCCCTTTTCTTCCCTGTCTTTGGACACTGTCTTGTGAAAATGTATACTCTAATTCCTCACCAAATAGTTTCTAAAGGTATTAAAACTCCACCTGCAAAAAACAGAATGTAACTGGTCCTTTTAAATTAGCAGTTATGAAATGCACATATTTTTAAAAGCACATATTTTAGGAAATATTTACTATGAACTTAATTTATCAGAAAGAAACCAATGACAGGAACAATTTATCTTTTAAAGGCTAGCTTGATTATTGCAAAAAATTTTAATATGTCAGATAATGAAAAAGGGCAACTTCATTTATTTCCTCTGTACACACTGTGACATAACGGCAAAGTTGTTGAACTTCAATACTTTTGCATGAAAAGATTACTATCAAAGAATGACTGCATATAGATGGTAAGATTTAATATGTAAGAAACAAGATATTATAATAGTCATTTCTTTACCAATTATAAAATGCAACCTTCTCTTCTGTGTGCCTTTAACATTCATTGCACTGACACATGCCCTTCTTGCTCCGTGAAATGACTTGAGTCGAGAGCATTAAAATTCATGTGAGTGAAAGAAAAAACTCTTTAAATCATTTTTCTCAAAAAGTAATGTACAAGGCTAGTACCTCCCCTATTACCTGTTGGGGTCACCATTACCAACTCAGGAGGAAGGAGAAGAGAATTTGCTTCAATTTTGTTGAAGGAAAAATTGTTTCTAGGAAATTTTCCATGAAAAGCATTCTTCTATATTGATTCCTTCATTTTGTTAGCATGCAAAAACATTTTTGATTCTAAAATGAATTACTTAACACCTATGCACTAATGATTAGGTCTTACCTTGCTAGAAGTTTCTAACAAAAACTGGAATGTGTTCTGCATAGCTTGGCATGTCTCTAACTCAGTCCGGTTGAAGGCTATTAAATAATCTTTAAGGTGATCGTACACATTTCCATCAAGAGCCTGTATTAAAGGAGTGAAAAAAAAAAGTTACAATAAATCTTTGATATATGATGCCTGATCCCTGCAAGTTAAAGAGATAAGTGGACAACAGATACAGATTGTTATGGTATGCTGAATAAACAATAATCATTTGGGAGAAATGATGCATTTCTCTCGTAAACAGGAACTAAAAAAAGGTAAAGGTCAATATTGGTAAAGTTGTCAGAAAACAGGTTTTATAGAACAAAACTTGGGAGATAAAAGGCCTGGCTTCTACTTTGTTCATCCACTTATTAGCTATATTCACCTCTACTGTTGTCACTTATAACAGAGTGTGTGAGTTCAATGACATAATGGATATGAAAGGATTAGGGATGATGCCTGGAACAGAGTAGACATTCGGTGAGCATTAACGTCCTCCATTTTTTCTCATCCGTTATTGGTAGGATTAGAAATTTGTATATTCTTCCTAGAGAGCAGCTAGAGAAAAATCACAATAAAACAGTAAAGAAAGAACAGTGACTCAGGAATCCTGTTTGGGGGCAGAAACATCAATATAATATATATGAAGGGTTTCAAACATTAGTATTTGTTTAAACATTTGTAACAGGACACCTTGGAGCTGAAAAGTGAAAAAAGAAAAGAAAAACACAAACATTTGGGAATCATTAATCTATGATATATTCAGTCACTAAAATATATACAATAAGCAAAATAAAAACTGAGAAGACTGTAGAGATTAAACAGTCAGTATTAAATAATTTTAGATTAAAAAAGAAAACAAAAGAATATATACATATTAAGCACATTAAGCACAACTATAGAAAGACTATATCTATAATGATAATAATCCAAGAAGTTTTAGAGTCTTGCTAATCAATGTAGACTTTTTTTTTTTCAGTTGAGGTACAACTGACTACCATTTAAACTATTTTAAATTGTAAAACTGGGTGACTTTTATTTTTATTACATTCACAGGGTTGTGTAACCACTTATTTCAGAATATTTTGTTTACCCCCAAAAGAAGCCTTGTACCCATTAAGCAGTAACTCCCTATTCCTCACTCTTTCCAGATCCTGGCAAATAACTAATCTGGATTTCTGTCTCTATGGATTTGTCTATTCTAGACATTTCATATAAATGAAATAAAATAATATGTTATTCTTTTTGGCTTCTTTCACTTAGCATAATGTTTTCAAGATTCACCCATATTGCACCATATCAATATTGCATTGTTTTCTATGGTTGAATAATATTTCATTGTATGAATATACCACAATTTTTTTATCCATTCATAAACTGCTGGACATCTGGGTTGTTTCCACTTTTTTTGGCTACTGTGAATTAAGGGGGTATAAACATTCAAGTACAAGTTTGTGTTTGAATACTTTTGGTTATATACCTAGAAGTGGAATCGCTGGGTCACATGGTACGACAATCCTATGTTTAATTTAGAGGAACTGCCAAGCTGTTTTTCATAGCAACTGAGCCATTTAACATTGCCATCAACAATGTACAGGATTCAGATTTCTCTATATTCTTGCCACCACTTGTCATTTTCTCTATATTTTTATAATAGCCATCCTACTGGGTGTGAAGTAGTATCTTACTGTGGTTTGGATTTGCATCTTTCTAATGAGGTGGAGTACCTTTTAATGTACTTATTGGCCATTTGTATATACTCTTAGAGAAATGTATATTTAAATCCTTTGCACATTTCTTAATTAGGTTGTTCTTCTAATTTTGCTGTAAAAGTTCTTTATATATTCTGAATACTAGATTTTATGAGATACAATTTTTACTTTCTCTCACTTAGTGAGTTGTCTTTTCACTTTCTTTATAGTGTTCTTTAGTGCACAAAAGTATCTAATTTTTATGAAGTCAATACATTTATTTTTAATTTTGTTGCTTGTGCTTTTGGTTTCATATCTGAGAATTCTCGATGGAGGCTTTATAGTAAAGAAATTCTTTATGTATTTTAAATTTGGCTATTTGATTAAACTTATACCATATAACTGATTTTTAAAAATATACAAATTCTGTCCCCAAAGCACTGAATGACAAAAACTGAACATTTTATACTGCTTATATCACTAGATGGCACCAATGAGCACTTCAAATAAAGGCAGTCCAAATACTGTTATCTAAAGACTCTTTCTACATGCCAACAACAACTGTTGATGTTAAGTCTGAAGAAAATTTCCTACCTCCAAACATACTATTCATGAACTTGTAAAAAAAAAAAAAAGAAAGAAAGAAAGAAATAACCACTTCCATGAAAAAGAAGTTTTTTCCTGAGAAACGCTCTTGTTATACAATGATAAGCAGGAAATCTTCGGAGTATATATTTAAGTAAAGCAAATGGCAATATAGGCATCATGAGCTCCAAAAAGAGGAGATATGCTTTTAAGGTAAATCAAAGACCAGCACAGATTCTCTGACATCACTGCAATATAAACTGGGTGCTATATTAACTGAATCGGAGTCATGAAGAGGGATAAAGAAAGTAAAATAATAAATAAATAAAAATATGTCTTTAAATTCTGTTTTTGACTCTACAATAATCAGGGTTACTTTTGATTGACGATACTATTTCTTATTAATGGAATTGTGCTATTGATTTTGAGAAAAGTATGCCACAATCAGAATTATTCATTCATTCAGCTTCTCAAATTTTATTTTTAAAAATCTAAACATCTTGGGGGTGCAAAGGCAGTTCAGCGGTAGAATTATCGCCTGCCATGTGGTAGACCCAGGTTCAGTTCCTGGTCTATGCACTTCCCCAAAAATAAACAAATAAGCAAAACAAACAAAAAACAAACAAGTGAAAATTCAACAAATGGTACTGTAATAACGGGAAACTCACATGGAAAAGTAATGAAATGTGACCCCACCATACAACATAAAAAAAAATCTAAACACCTTATAAAGACATTCTTGTTGCTACAGTAGTATATTTTAATATAACTACAAATCTTATATTATTTCAGTGGATTATACGATACTTAACTGATAAACGAATTCTAGGGTCCATCAATAGGTATGATTATCTCCTAAACTTGACTGCCAAAGTCTTAGCAAATAGGGGCTGATTAGAAATATTGAGCTTTTGTTGAACTTTGAACTTAAATATGTTAACATATTTTTCTTCATTTATAAATGAAGGAATGTCAAGCAGAATTACAGATATGCAATATTTAACATTAAAGAGTTGAAAAGTAATAAAAAGCCTGACAACTTAGTGAATAAGCAGTACCTAACTGCTTATACGAAAAGATTTACTTCAAATAGGGCTTTGTGCCTTGTTTTAAAAAACATAAAGCCCAACTTAAAAGCAATAAACCCCAGCCTTTATATTTTAACAATTCATGAGCAGTCCTGCTCTCTCCTCCTTGCCAGGCAGATAAAAATTCACAGGTCTATATGAGTAAGTAGAATCCTTCAACCACTAGCTATGTTTCTTTTTTAAATGTCTAACTAAACTAGTGGTTCTGAAATTTAAGTGAGCATGAAAATTACTTAGAGGCTCACTAAAAAAACAGTTTATAGAGTTCCACCACTCAAGTTTTCGATTCAGTGGTCTGGGGTGGGGTCTAAAATTTTGCATTTCTATAATTTGCATAATTGATGGGTTCTGCTTCCCCTACCCATCAAGTTTCTGGGAGGGGATGGCAATTTATACATCTTCTAACAAGTTATCCAATTTACTGCTAGTCTGAGGACCACACTTGCCCAGAGAGCAGCAAAAAATTACAAGCCATGCTAAGAAATGGAGAGATATGGCTCAATCAATGGAACAAATTAAAACTTCAGAGAGACACAGAATTGGGAACAACCAATCAAGAAAGTTCAAACAAATCTCCTAAATCAATTCAAAGAGATAAAGGAAATATGGATAAAGAGCTAAAGAATATTCTTTTCAGCATATTGAAGAGTTTGAAAGTATGAAAAAATAGCAGAAATTAAGGGAATGAAAGGCACAACACAGTAGAGGTATACACTAGCAGATTTGAACAGGCAGGAGAAAGAATCACTAAACTAAAAGACAGGACAATCAAAATCATATAGACAGAAGAACAGATAGAGAAACAAATAGAAAAAAAATGAGCAGGTGTCTCAGGGATTTGAACAACAGCATGAAGCAAACACACATACATGTCATGGGTGTCCTAGAAGGAGAAAAGAAGGGTAAAGGGGAGAAAGAATATTTGAGGAAATAATGGCCAAAAATTCCCCATCTCTCATGAAAGATAAAAATATACATGTACAAAAAGTACAATGTACTCCAAACAGAATAAATCTTAACAGACCTACTCCAAGACACATACTAATCAGAATGTCAAATGCCAAAGATAAAGAGAGAAATCTGAAAGTAACAAGAGAAAAGTGATTTGGCATATACAATGAATCCTCAATAAGACTAAGGGACTATTTCTCATTGGAAACCATGGAGGTAAGAAGTACTGGTATGATATATGCAAGGTGCTGAAAGAGGAAAAACTGCCAGACAAAAATTATTTATCTGGCAAAACAGTCCTTCAAAAATGAGGAAGCGTTTCAAATATTCACAGATAAACAGAAACCGAGAGAGTTTGTCAATGAAAGACCTAACCTACAAGATTACACAAGGGAGTTCTGCAGGTTGAAAGAAAAAGACAGTAGAAAGTGGCTTGGCATAGTGAGAAAAATGGAAATCTTCAGTAAGGGTAAATAACAAAAAAATAAAAAAGAAATAAAAGGGTAAATGCAAAACCCAATTGTTCTGTATTCTCAATATATATAAGTCTACTCTTTAATTCCTTTAATAGTAAGAATATAAATGAACAAGAAAAAGGCATATTTCCTGATAATAACAAACATGTAAAATATAAAGTAGTAAAGTAAGACAAAAACAACATAAAGAGGGAAAACAGATGGATATGAGAGCAGAGAACATGTATACTATTGAAGGCAAGTTGGTATCTTTTCAAATTATAGGTTTAGATGTAGGTTGTATAATACAAACCCCAAGGTAACTACAAAGACAGAATTTAAAATATATACAGAAACAGAAATGAGAAAGGGATCAGACAAGCAATTGTGTGATCATTATACAGAATAAGAGGCTACAGCAAAGGAAAATAGAGGTCAAAAAGTATAAAAATGAAAGGATAAATTGGCTGAAGTACTGCCTTTACAGTCATTACACAGAATGTTAATGGATTAATCTTCCCAATCAAAAGACACAGATTGGAAGAATGGATAAAAAGCATGCTCTCACCATACGTTGTTTACAAGAGACTTACCTTCAACCCAAAGACACAAATAGGTTAAAAGCAAAAGGAGGGAAAAAGTATTACATGTAAATAGAAAAAACAAAAACAAAAAGAGCAGAGGTAGCTATACTAATATTGGACAATATAGACTTTACATCAAAAGTTATTATAGGAGACAAAGAAGGATTCTATATAATTAATAAAATGTGTAATCCACCAAAAAGAAATAACAATCATAAATGTTTATGCACTTAACTATTGTGCCCCCCCCATAAAACATGAAGCAAACAATGACAAAACTGAAGGGAGAAGGAGTCACCTCTATTATAATAGTTGTAGATTTTAATACACACATCTCAACAATGGATAGAAGATCCACTAACAGAATATCAATAAGGAAACAGAGAACTTGAATAACATGATAAGCGAATAAGACTTAATAGACATATACAGAATACTGCACTCCAAAACAGTGGGACATACATTCTTCTCAAGTGCACATAGATTGTTCTTCAGGATAGATCATAAACTAGACTATATTTAATAGTACAATTTTTTTATTAATTAACGGAAAAAAAAATTAACCCAACATTTAGAAATCATACCATTCTACATATGCAATCAGTAATTCTTAACATCATCACATAGATGCATGATCATCGTTTCTTAGTACATTTGCATCGGTTTAGAAGAACTAGCAACACAACAGAAAAAGATATAGAATGTTAATATAGAGAAAAAAAATAAAAGTAATAATAGTAAGAACAAAACAAAACAAAACAAAACAAAACAAAAACCTATAGCTCGGATGCAGCTTCATTCAGTGTTTTAACATGATTACTTTACAATTAGGTATTATTGTGCTGTCCATTTTTGAGTTTTTGTATCTAGTCCTGTTGCACAGTCTGTATCCCTTCAGCTCCAATTACCCATTATCTTACCCTGTTTCTAACTCCTGCTGAACTCTGTTACCAATGACATATTCCAAGTTTATTCTCAAATGTCGATTCACATCATTGGGACCATACAGTATTTGTCTTTTAGTTTTTGGCTAGACTCACTCAGCATAATGTTCTCTAGGTCCATCCATGTTATTACATGCTTCATAATTTTATCCTGTCTTAAAGCTGCATAATATTCCATCGTATGTATATACCACAGTTTGTTTAGCCACTCGTCTGTTGATGGACATTTTGGCTGTTTCCATCTCTTTGCAATTGTAAATAACGCTGCTCTAAACATTGGTGTGCAAATGTCCGTTTGAGTTTTTGCCCTTAATTCCTTTGAGTAGATTCCCAGCAATGGTATTGCTGGGTCATATGGCAATTCTATATTCAGCTTTTTGAGGAACCGCCAAACTGCCTTCCACAGTGGTTGCACCATTTGACATTCCCACCAACAGTGGATAAGTGTGCCTCTTTCACCGCATCCTCTCCAGCACTTGTCATTTTCTATTTTGTTGATAATGGCCATTCTGGTGGGTGTGAGATGATATCTCATTGTAGTTTTGATTTGCATTTCTCTAATGGCCAGGGACATTGAGCATCTTTTCATGTGCCTTTTGGCCATTTGTATTTCCTCCTCTGAGAGGTGTCTATTCAAGTCTTTTTCCCATTTTGTAATTGGGTTGGCTGTCTTTTTGTTGCTGAGTTGAACAATCTCTTTATAAATTCTGGATACTAGACCTTTATCTGATATGTCGTTTCCAAATATTGTTTCCCATTGTGTAGGCTGTCTTTCTACTTTCTTGATGAAGTTCTTTGATGCACAAAAGTGTTTAATTTTAAGGAGTTCCCATTTATTTATTTCCTTCTTCAGTGCTCTTGCTTTAGGTTTAAGGTCCATAAAACTGCCTCCAATTGTAAGATTCATAAGATATCTCCCTACATTTTCCTCTAACTGTTTTATGGTCTTAGACCTAATGTTTAGATCTTTGATCCATTTTGAGTTAACTTTTGTATAGGGTGTGAGATACGGGTCTTCTTTCATTCTTTTGCATATGGATATCCAGTTCTCTAGGCACCATTTATTGAAGAGACTGTTCTGTCCCAGGTGAGTTGGCTTGACTGCCTTATCAAAGATCAAATGTCCATAGATGAGAGGGTCTATATCTGAGCACTCTATTCGATTCCATTGGTTGATATATCTATCTTTATGCCAATACCATGCTGTTTTGACCACTGTGGCTTCATAATATGCCTTAAAGTCAGGCAGTGCAAGACCTCCAGCTTCGTTTTTTTTCCTCAAGATGTTTTTAGCAATTTGGGGCACCCTGCCCTTCCAGATAAATTTGCTTATTGGTTTTTCTATTTCTGAAAAATAAGTTGTTGGGATTTTGATTGGTATTGCATTGAATCTGTAAATCAATTTAGGTAGGATTGACATCTTAACTATATTTAGTCTTCCAATCCATGAACACGGTATGCCCTTCCATCTATTTAGGTCTTCTGTGATTTCTTTTAGCAGTTTTTTGTAGTTTTCTTTATATAGGTTTTTTGTCTCTTTAGTTAAATCTATTCCTAGGTATTTTATTCTTTTAGTTGCAATTGTAAATGGGATTTGTTTCTTGATTTCCCCCTCCGCTTGTTCATTGCTAGTGTATAGAAATGCTACAGATTTTTGAATGTTGATCTTGTAACCTGCTACTTTGCTGTACTCATTTATTAGCTCTAGTAGTTTTGTTGTGGATTTTTCCGGGTTTTCGACGTATAGTATCATATCGTCTGCAAACAGTGATAGTTTTACTTCTTCCTTTCCTATTTTGATGCCTTGTATTTCTTTTTCTTGTCTAATTGCTCTGGCTAGAACCTCCAACACACTGTTGAATAATAGTGGTGATAGTGGACATCCTTGTCTTGTTCCTGATCTTAGGGGGAAAGTTTTCAATTTTTCCCCATTGAGGATGATACTAGCTGTGGGTCTTTCATATATTCCCTCTATCATTTTAAGGAAGTTCCCTTGTATTCCTATCCTTTGAAGTGTTTTCAACAGGAAAGGATGTTGAATCTTGTCAAATGCCTTCTCTGCATCAATTGAGATGATCATGTGATTTTCCTGCTTTGATTTGTTGATATGGTGTATTACATTAATTGATTTTCTTATGTTGAACCATCCTTGCATACCTGGGATGAATCCTACTTGGTCATGATGTATAATTCTTTTAATGTGTTGTTGGATACGATTTGCTAGAATTTTATTGAGGATTTTTGCATCTATATTCATTAGAGAGATTGGCCTGTAGTTTTCTTTTTTTGTAATATCTTTGCCTGGTTTTGGTATGAGGGTGATGTTGGTTTCATAGAATGAATTAGGTAGTTTTCCCTCCACTTCGATTTTTTTGAAGAGTTTGAGGAGAGTTGGTACTAATTCTTTCTGGAATGTTTGATAGAATTCACATGTGAAGCCGTCTGGGCCTGGACTTTTCTTTTTAGGAAGCTTTTGAATGACTAATTCAATTTCTTTACTTGTGATTGGTTTGTTGAGGTCATCTATGTCTTCTTGAGTCAAAGTTGGTTGTTCATGTCTTTCCAGGAACCTGTCCATTTCCTCTAAATTGTTGTATTTATTAGCGTAAAGTTGTTCATAGTATCCTGTTATTACCTCCTTTATTTCTGTGAGGTCAGTAGTTATGTCTCCTCTTCCATTTCTGATCTTATTTATTTGCATCCTCTCTCTTCTTCTTTTTGTCAATCTTGCTAAGGGCCCATCAATCTTATTGATTTTCTCATAGAACCAACTTCTGGCCTTATTGATTTTCTCTATTGTTTTCATGTTTTCAATTTCATTTATTTCTGCTCTAATCTTTGTTATTTCTTTCCTTTTGCTTGCTTTGGGATTAGTTTGCTGTTAATAGTACAATTTTAATATTCTTTCATCAGTTGTAACAAAGGTACCACATTAATGCAAAGTGTCAACAATAGGGGATTTATGGGAACACTACTTTTTCATGATTTTTCTGTAAACCTATAACTTCTCTAATTAAAAATATTAAAAAAAAAGAAAAGAACTAGAGGAAATCCAGGAAAACAATAAATGGCATGGGTGGGCATCCCTGGGATGGAAACTGTAGCATGAGTCTAAAATGGCCTATTCTTGACATTAAGTACATAAAGCCTTTCTGCAGCAGGAAAGAATTCACCAAACTCATTGGGAAAAGCTCTGATGTGAACTCTGATAGAGTGAAGATGAGAATGGTGGCAGGAGAGAAGAAGATTGGGTGGTTCCTGAGTAAGTACCACCTTAACTTCTCTGTGATTTAGTTGCCTAAGCCAACACATTTCCTTGTTTTACTTGAACTATTTTCAGTTGGGTCTTTGTTTCTTGCAACCAAGAGACTCCTTACTAAAGAGTTATGGATGATAACTGTAGCTTATATTGACCATAGTATCCAAATTATTCCTTATGTTGCACTATAAGGAGAAACTCTTGATTTATATAGATAACCAAGCACAATATTATAACTCAATAATTTGACATACTATTCCTGAATCTCTTCAATTAAACAGATGTAAAATCTTGGAGTGAGAAATTTTTATTTCAAAGTTGAATCACAAAAACAATCCAAAACATGCATGTATTTCTTATAAATTTAAAGTCAAGTAAGAACCATCTGAAGCTTACAATAAATTCTAAAAAGAGTATCATTAGCATAATGGTTTACAAGGGCATGCTGGGCAAAGATGCCCCTCAGACTTTTCTAACATTTAAGCATTTAAATAAACACGGCACAAGAATGTTCTCTAAGTACACATATTTGTTCAATTCCAAATGAGGAGATGTGTACAGACTTCATATAGAGACCTGCATAAGGGGTCATAATTTTCTTAATCAATGATACACTGCAATTTACATATATGCTCAGAAATGGCAGGAGAAGCATTCTTTCAAAGTTTATACAAATTTGAGTCAATCTGATAGTATGAGGTCCTTGGTCTCCAATATGCAAAAGTTTGGTAGGTGAATCATTCAAATATGTATTTTAAAAACTGTCAAACTATTCTCACTATTTGCTACAAATTGCTATGGGAAAAATATTGTAATATCAAAATAGAGAAAACAAGAGGGATTTAACCAGCAATATGTTTCAATGGACCAGCAGTACTTTTTAAAAATGGAATTTGAATGCTTTCAAGCAGCCATTTAATTTCCAGTTAGCTAGAGATCACACATTCCCTTTTATATTGCTCCTACTCTCTTTACAAATTTGACCTACTTAATCTCTGAAATCAGTTAAGTTTGGAACCTTGAAAAGTGAAAAATAAAATTGGGATATACTCAAGACAAATCGAGAAGCTAAGAATTCTAGGATGTTCTTTCTACTGAACATTTATTTCACAGGAAAGTATAAATTCCTGGAACTTATTTGAAAAGGAAAATGTGGATGTATTAGGAATGAGGAGAAAGAAAATATATCGTTTTTCTAAGCATCTGTGCAATTTCCCCTGCAGTGAGAACTTTTAAACAGTGGCTTCCTTGTTTAGATCAAGGAAAGGAATAGATTTTGTAGTCATAGAGTTACACTGAAATCTCTTGAGTTTCCTTAATGCAGCCTAGAAAAGCAAACTCTTCTTTTCTGAGAGCGATGGGCATTCTAAAATAGCTTTTGGTAAACGTCAAGGATATAAATATCAACATGATGATAAATGTGAACTGTCATAAAATTAAATCTTGATACGTCACTGATGCTGGAAGAAAAGGCCAACTGCTTTTATTTATTCTGAGAAAACTCCAAGTTGCAGTTAACCGCGAATTTTCCCTTTAGAAAAGAAAAGCTGCTTTTTGCAAATTTAAAGAGATCAAAACACAAAATATTTGGCTGCATGTGAGTTATTGTAAATATCTTAATATATAGCTGAATTTGTCAAGTGATGTAAAGTAAAACTGGAAACTTATCACCTAATGTTATACTTGGTTGTTTTATTTCCAAGAATTTTGAGTTACTTGCAGTCCTATGAAGGAGGAAGCAAACAAGTTTCTGTCAGTGAATTACAAAGCCAGGAAGGAAAGGAAAGGAAAATTTGATGCTACTTTTCTATAAAGTCTCTGTTGTGCTCTTGAGTTACTGAATGGCATGCAAAAGAAGCCAGATTCCTACAGTCATCTGGTTGTGTCTGAGCTAAAAGTATCAAAATTTAGGTTTCAACCCTAAAGTAGCATGGTTCAGCAGAATGCCTCGGCCTTCGAACCATATACATTTGGATTCAAATCCCAGTTCTACCATTTACTAGCAACATGACTCTGGAATGATAGTGAACCTGCCTGAGTTTAAATTCCTGATGTGATGGAGTCAAAGAGTATGGCTCTTGTATATGATGGTTATTAAAATAATCATACTTAACCATTTCTATGTTCTATGAGAGAATTACATTCACTTCCTTTATAAAACTATATAAACTACAAGGGACTTTGGTGAATCACAGACTTGATTCTACAATGTACATGAGCATTATGACTTCTCTAAGCTTCACTTTTCTCATCCATAAAATAAAAAGTTAGTGTTATCTCCTCAGATATTAAGATTTAAGGTTTGTTAAATATTTTCCAGTGTACAATTTTAATCCCCTTTTGTTTCCTTTACTACAAATTTTTTGTAGTTATTTTCTTAGTAGTTGCCTGGGGATTAAAATTAACATCTTAATTTAAAGCCATATAGTTTGGATTAATGCCAATTTAATTTCTATACTATATAAAAATTTTACTCCCATATAGCTGTATTCTCTGTGGAGAGAATATGTACAAAAATAAGTATATATTTATCATATAAATATATCTTATATATTATAAGCCCATCAGCACAGTTTTATAATTACTGCTTTATGCAATTGTCTCTTTTATTTTTTTTGTACAGCTCTAAAACTTTAATGCACAGTGAAAATGCATGCTTGAAGGAAGATGAGTGTGGGTGTGCTGCAAAGGAGGAGAAGCCGCAACTGTCTTTTAATTACTTTTTTACATGGGCAGGCACCAGGAACCCAACCCGGGTCTTCAGTATGGCAGGCGAGAACTCTGCCATTGAGCCACTGTTGCCTACCGCAGTTGTCTTTTAAATCAAAGAGAAGAGCTACAAACAAAAATACCATTATACAGTCTTTATATTTACCTAGGTAGTTACCTTTACAAGTACTCTTTATTTCTTCATGTGTATTAAAGTATCCTTTTACTTCTATTTGAAAGACTCTTATTAGTATCTTTTGTAGTGCAAGGTGGCTAGTGACAAGTCTACTTTAGATTTAATTTACCTAGGAATGTTTTACTTTTTCCTTCACTTCTCAAGGACAGTTTTGCTGGATATACAATTCTTGGTTGACACTCTTTTTCCATTCAGCACTTTGAATATACCATACCACTGCTTCTTGGTTTCCATGGTTTCTGATGAGAAGTCAGCTGTTAATGTTATTGGGGAGTCTGTGTACATAGGAGTTACTTCTCTCTGCTGTTTTGAAGTCTCAGTTACATTGTCTGTCAATAGTTTGACTATCATGAATCTTGGTGTGGCTCTCTTTGAGTTCATCCCCCTTGGATTTCATTAGCTTCTTGGATATACACATTCATGTTTTAAAATCAAATTTAGAAGTTTTCAACCATTATTTCTTTAAATATTTTTTTTGCCTCTCTCTCTTTCCTCTCCTTTTGGGACTTCCATATGCATATGTTGGTGTTCTGAGGCTCTAGGTATCTGAGGCTCTGTTCATTTATCTTCATTCTTTTCTTCTTCCTGTTTCTCAAACTGGATAATCTTAATTAACTTATTGTTAACTTGACTTGATTTTTTTTCTTCTGACAGCTGTACTTTGCTGTTGAACTCGTCTAGTGATTTTTTTTTTCATTTATTTTATTCTACCTTTCAATTCCTGAATTTCTATTTGGCTCCTTTTTTATAATTTCTACCTCTTTATCAATATTTTCTATTGGTGAGGCACTGCTCTCTTCCTTTCCTTTAGTTCTATAGATATGATCTCCTTTAGTCCTTTGAACATATTAAAAATAGGTGATTTGAAATATTTGTCTAGTTATTCCAATACACTGGTTTCCTTGGGGGTAGTTTCTATTGACTTTTGTTTGTTTTGCTTTGCTATGCATGGGCTATACTTTTCTATTTACATGTATCATATTTTTGTTTGTTAAAAACTGGACTTTTAAAAAATATAATGTGACAAACTCTAGGAATCAGATTCTCCCTCTTTGGGATTGTTGTTGCTACTGTTTGTTCATCTTTTGACTTCCTGGACTAATTCTGTAAAGTCTGTATTCTTTCTGTGTACAACCACTGAAATCTCCCAACTAATCATCAACAGAGATATCCCTAAATGCCTTGAATCAAAATCATTCTTGTTTATCAAGGAGGTGTGTGTGTGTGTATGTGTGTGTGTATATGTGTATGCTGGGTTTGTCTTCAACATTCTGGCCATTTACAACTCTGCTTTACCTTTTAATCGCTGCTTGTGCAGATCTCAAGGTCAGCAAAGTGTGAAAGATTGTGCCCTCCTTGGGTCTTTCCCGACCACGTGCACAGCCCTGCACATTTGCGTGTGGCCTTTTCAAATCAGTTTTAGCTGATTCTATTTTTTCCCTACTCTCTATTTCATTTATCTCAACTTTAATCATTATTATTTGCTTCTGAAGTACTTAAACCACTTTTATCTTCTTTTCTTTTTCCTCAGACATCAACAAACAGGAGGCTAGACCACATGCTCTCTTGAGATTCTTGAAGCTAAAGGCTCTATGACTCCAAAAAGAGCTTTTATTCATTTGATATTTTATTCGATTCCATACAGTACAAAACTTGTTTCTCAGCTATCTTTAGAACTGGTTACATCATTACATCACCTTGTTATGTTGAGAAACAAAAAGTAGAAGACATCAGAAGACAACTAGCAAAGTGGTAAAGTAAGTCCTCCTTTCTAATGGTTATCTTAAATGTAAATGGATTAACTCTACAATCAAAAGGCAGGAGCTGGCAGAATGGCTAATTCACCACAGATCCAAAAACAAAAATAGATCGAAAGTGAAAGAATGGAAAAAATATCCCAAGCACATGTAACCAAAACAGAGGTGGGGTGATTACTAATTTCAGACAAAGGACACTTGCAGTAAAAACTGTTATAAGAGATAAACAACACCATTATAGCCACCTAACAACAGGGCCCCAAAATACATAGACAAACATTGGCTGAATTGAAGGGAAAAATAGACAGTTCTACATTAGTAAGCAACTTCAATATACCACTTTCAATAATGGATAGAACATCTAGACACAAGAAATAGAAAACTTGAACAACACTATAAACTAATCTGACCCAACAGACATACATAGCACACTTCACCCCACAACAGAAAAATTCATATTCTTCTTAGGGGGACATGGATCATTCTTCAGGACAGATCACATATTAAGGCAAAAGACAAGTCTTAATAAATCTAAAAAGACTGAAATAATAAAAATTATCTTCTCTGAACAAATGGAAAGAAGCTAGAAATCAGTAACAAAAGGGAAATGGGAAAATTTACAAATATGTAAAAATTAAACACCAAGCTTTTAAACAACCGTTGGATCAAATAAGAAATCACAAGGAAAACTAGGAAATACTTGGAGATGGATGAAAATGAAAACACAGCATACCAAAACTTATGGGATACAGCAAAGGCAGTGCTTAGAGGAAATTTATAGGTATAAACAGCTATGTATTTTTTTCAAGTTCCAAATATTTTATTTTTTATTCATATAGTATGAAGTTTTCTAAAGACCCTACAACATGATATATCCTCCAGAAAACTAAACATTCAACATAAACTCTTCAAATACACACATAAACTAAAAAAAGAAAAATTCATTTCCCAGTAAACAATGTTTACACTAATTTCTGCAATGCCAGCCAAGATATGCACAAGCAAGGGAAATAGAAAAAAGACAAGATCCCCTCCCTTGAAGCAGAGCATGGCAGTTGACACTGAAACAGGTCAAACCACTGGCTGAGATTATAAACCATGTACTAATCCAGAGGAAGAAAGTTACATGTAGTGGATATTTTCAGTTTGAACATGAACACTTCCAAAATTTGGCAACATTTTTTTTGAATTATGTAAACGAGGTATATTTTAAATCAATCTACCTGTAAAACTCCATGTCATGGAAGGACTAAGGTCCAAGATTTTTTTCTCACAGATAGAGCTCAAGATGTGCCTCAATAATGTGAAGAAACAGTGATGGCAGGCAGGTATGTTTACTTTAAGATTCATTCATCTTGATTTGACCTGCCCTTTTCTACTCATGATTATAAAATCCAATTTTTATAGAAAAATCCTATTGGGAAAGACTACTGTCCTAGAGCACTAATCAAAATGATTTTCTTCCAGCCAACAGTACCTTTGCAGAAAAAGGGAAAGGATGATATCAAGGGTGGAACATGACACATTGCTTTTATATCACACAAATTTATTAAGTTATCATTCATTATAAATTATACAGGGAAATGAAGGAACCAATAATCTAAATTCACATCTTCAGGAAACAGAGAAAAGCAAAGTAAATCCAAAGTTAGCAGATGGAAGATAAATAATAAAAACAGGAGTGGAAATAAATGAAATAGAGTAGAAAAACAATCTAAAAAAATCAGAAAAAAATGAAAGTTGATTCTTTTAAAAGATCAATTAAATTGATAAACCATTAGCTAGGCAGACAAAAAAGAGAGAGAAGATATAAATAACTAAAATCAGAAATGAAAATGTGATATCATTATCAATCTTTCAAAGAGAAAGGATTATAAGAGAATGCTATGATTAATGTACGCTAACAAATTAGGTAATGTAGATGAAATAGATACCTTCCAACTAACATGCAAAATATCTACACTGAATCGAGAAGAAATAGAAAACTCAAAAGTTTTATAATAAATAAAGAGATTGCACCACTAATGAAAGACAACTTCAAAGAAAAGACCAGGATCAGATGGAAGCCAAAATTGAAAGAAGAATCAACACGAATCCTTCTCAAACTCTTCCAAAACTCGAAGTCAAGAGAAAGCACTTCCTAATTCATTCCATGAAGCCAGCATTACCCAGATATCAAAGCCAGATAAAGATATCATAAGAGAAGAAAACTAAATGCCAATATCCTTTATGAATACAGATACGAAATCCTTAACAAAACACCAACAAACTGAATCCAACAGCATATTAAAGAGTGTACACCATGACCAAATGGGATTTATCCCAGAATCTAAAGGTGATTCAACATAATGAAAATCAACCAAGGTAATACATGACATTAACAGCATGAAGGGGAAAAAACTACATTGTCATCTCAATATATGCAGATATGGTATTTGACAAAATGTAACATCTTTTCGTGACAAAAACACTCAGTAAACTAGGAAAAGAAAGGAACTTCTTCAACACAATAAAGGCCATTTATGGAAAACCATAACTAACATTATAATTGATGGTGAAAGACTGAAAGCTTTTCCCATCAGATCAGGAACAAACAGGGATGTTCACTTTTTTCATTGCTATTCAGCACGGTATTAAAAGTTCTCAAAAAATATTCTCACAAGTAGTGTGGACAACCAAAGCTATAGGCTGAGCCCCCAGTCTTGGGGTTTGTTCATATGAAACTTAACCCCACAAAGGATAGGTCAAGTCTACTTAAAATTTAGGCCTAAGAGTCACTCCCAAGAGAGCCTCTTTTGTTGCTCAGATGTGGCCTCTCCCTCCAGCCAACATGACAAGCAGTCTCACCACCCGCCCCCTCTCTGCGTGGGACATGACTCCCAAGGGTGTGGACCTTCCTGGCAACGTGGGACAGAGATCCTGGAATGAGCTGAGACTCAGCATCGAGGGACTGAGAAAAACCCTAGAATGAGCTGAGAATTAACATCAAGGGATTGAGAGAACCTTCTTGACCAAAAGGGGGAAGAGTGAAATGAGACTAAGTGTCAATGGCTGAGAGATTCCAAACAGAGTCGAGAAGTTATCCTGGAGGTCATTCTTATGCATTAAGTAGATATCACCTTGTTGTTCAAGATGTAGTGGAGAGGCTGGAGGGAACTGCCTGAAAATGTAGAGCTGTGTGCCAGTAGCCATGTTTCTTGATGATGATTGAACAATGATATAGCTTTCACAATGTGACTCTGTGAATGTGAAAACCTTGTGTCTGATACTCCTTTTATCTACTATATCAACAGAAGAGTAGAACATATGGAATAAAAATAAATAATAGGGGGAACAAACGTTAAAATAAATTTAGTTTGAAATGCTAGTGGTAAATGAAAGCGAGGGGTAAGGGGTATGGTATGTATAACTTTTTTTTCTCTATTATCGTTTTATTTCTTTTTCTGTTGTCTTTTTATTTCTTTTTCTAAATCGATGCAAATGTTCTAAGAAATGATGAATATGCAACTATGTGATGATATTAAGAATTACTGATTATATATGTAGAATGGAATGATATCTTATTGTTTTGTTTGTTTGTTGTTAATTTTTTTAATTAATAAAAAAATGCTACTGTTAAAAAAAAAGTTCTCAAAAAAGAATTAAAATGTTAAACTACCTCTTTTAGTCTCCAGCAGCTAGAAATAAAAACCTAAAATTGTGGAACTGTAACCCATATCAAACTCTGAATTCTGTTCTACAACTAATTGTTGCAATGTACTTTGAAATTTATTGCCTTTATGTATATATTTATTTAAAGAGTAGTATAACAGAGAAGATAGGATTTAACAAATAAGTATGAGTGCTGAATCATTATATTGATATTTCTGTTGGTAACCAGTGTCTTTTTTCTTCTAGATGCTCTAGAAGAAAAATCGTGGAACTGTAACCCATACCAAACTTTAAAATCTGTTCTATAAGTACCTGTTAAAATGTATTTGGAAATTTATTGCTTTTTTGTATATATGTTATATTCAACAATAAAAAAAAGTTAAAAAATAGTAAACAGATTTGATTTCCAATAATACCTGGTCAAAATGGAAGTTCTCTCCTGTCAGAAACATACTTAACAACACATTATAAATGCATCATATATTTTTATGAGGATTTCACAAAATAGAATTAATCAGAATTCCTGTGTATATTGTGGGGGTGGGAGGTGAGATAAGGCACATATGTATTCATTAAGTCACATGTATCCAATGGACCAGATTGCCTTTTAGGGCTAAAACAGTAAGTGTTGTAGTATATATAGTCAAGAATAAATCAGTGTATGTAGTATCAGTATTCATTTTAAAACAGAGAAGATTGAGATATAAAATTAAAGGAACATAACAACTGAAAGTCACAACAGAAAACAATGACAACTGAAATCCGTAGAAATTACTCTGAGATATAGAAAACAACTTGAGATAAACATTTTTCAGGTTAATGTAAAGCAATGATTTATTTAGAGAACAAGAAAAATTTTGATTAGAAATAATTTTGGATCATTTGATAATCCAATTAGTGAAGAAATGGGAATCATATGAATACATTGGGAAAAACTGTAATTTCGTGCTGCTTTACATGAAATACTGACGTTGCAAAGATAACATAAAACTCTTAATATGCCACTACAATGAAGACATACATTGACAACAAGTTAGTTAATGAATGACATCCATTTAAAGAGTCTTTAAAAGCAGTCATTGAACAGGCATCTTGAAATACCCTGAAATTTTTCAATTTAAAATGGCAGAAATGTGATAGAGGGTTCTCCAAATTTGGTAACAATCTTAATTCACATGACTACCAATCACTTGTGAAGCTGAAAGATAAACTATCAATATTAAAAAAAAAATTCAATCAAGATAGAGGAAAAACTGAATTATTTTTCTGGTCTGTGTAGAGAAAGTGATATAAGACTTTCTTATAAAGAGGTGATGAGTCTGTAGCAAAAAAAAAAACATGCAGGGAAAGTATTACAGAGGTGTGCAAGTAGTTAATTAATAAAAGTTGTTATTTTTAAAGATTTTGTGGAATTTTGCAATTTTTTCATATTTGAAATATGCTTTTTGTTGTAATATGCTTTTTACAACAAAAAGCATATTTGTTGTAATATGCTTTTCTCCTCCTGAATAAATATTGACTTTCATACCAAAAAAAAATATGAATGTAATAAAAGAAGTTCAAGTCTTCTACACTGAAAACTATAAACTATTACAAAAATATGCCTGAATAAATAGACATATCCCATGTTTGTAGAATGGAAAACTCATCATTTTCTCCCAAATTGAATTAGAGAGTCACTGCAATTTCAATCAAAATCTAATCAGTTTTTTTTTTTCAGTAGAACTTGATAAGATGGACCTAAAATTGAATGGAAATGCAAAGGACCTAAAAAAAATAAAACAGTTTCGAAAAGAACAAAGTTGTAAAACATACTGTATCTGATTTTAAAACTTATCATAAGGTTACAATAATCAAGACAGTATGGTCTTAATGTAAAGACAGTAAGATAAATCAATGGAACAAAGATGAGTCCAGAAACTGATATTTATGTCAACTGATTTTTGACAAAGGAACCAAGGAAATTCAATGGGGGAAAAGATACTTTATTCAATGGCTGGTACTGGGACAACTACATAACCAGATGCAAAAGAACTAACAGATCCTTATTGCACACCCTACAAAAACATGAACTCAAAATGGATTATAGACCTAAATGTGAGAGCTAAAACTTAATCTAAAACTTCTGGAAGGAAACAGAGGAGGAAATTTTTGTGACCTTAAGAAAGTTAAAATCTTCATAGATATGATACCAAAAGTGTGATAGAAAAATTAAAAAAAAAGATAAATTAGATGGCATCAAAATTAAAAACAAGGAACATATTTGTTCAAATGCCATTTTTAATACCTCTAATTTGAAGTAACCTCTATTATAAACCAATTTCCATATATGTGCAGGTCTATTTCTGAGCTTTTCTATTCTGATTCGTTGGTCACTAGTCCATCTGGGGTGAGAAGGAACAATAAAGAAAAAGAATGGAATAGGTGAGGGCTATAATGGAATTTAAAAAGATTGTATCTTGATTTCTTTTAAAAATTGATCTGAATCTAACAAAATGTTATTACTTGCTAGTTTTAAGTGATGGATGTATGAGCATTTATTATATTATTCTTTATATATTTTCTTCAGGCTTGAAATATTTTATAATACATATTTTTTAATGTTGAGTAAATAAATGACTTTGGATGCCTGATGGGAAGATTTGGGAGGGGAAAGATTAGAGAGATTGAATGAAGAGAAAGGTAGATGAGAACAGGGTAGACATTATGGTACGGGAAAGCACAGACGATCAGGGAGGCTCAAATCTTTGAGTGGAACCTTTCAGTTCTGTAGGAAATGAGTATAGTCTATAATTAATTTAGGGGCTTTAAAAATTAATTCCCTTTTGCTTCTTGTTTTTTCCCTAATTTTGCTAATCAAAGTATGACAAAGTATATAGGTTCAACATTTTACATGGCTGTATAACTTGAGGCTGCCATGAAAAAAGAAACATATCTGTTGAGTACCTTCATTATCACTGCTGATAAACAATATTTTAATTGAAATGTCAGGCTAGAATAAGTATAATGATGCCTCCAAACAATCAGGCCATAGAGAATGATTAATGGAGCAACAGTATGATAGTATAGAGTTAAGGACTGTATGTTATAAAGTGGGTAGAAATAGACAAGGTTCAAACCAAACAGGCAGAAGTAACTACAGTGCAGCTTGAAATAGCTACCAAGGAAAGCTTTACAGCTTGATTACTCCTCTGTGGGAAACAGTTCATACAAGACACAAAAGTCAGAATATTCAAGAGGTAGCACCAGAAACTAATATGAATGTGGAACTGTACAGTGTGCACAAAAAAACTGAAAAGAGGAATCAGAATTTCATGAGTTCAGAGGACTGCAGGAAGTAACTTTTGTATAAATAGCCCATAAAAGTACAAAGAGAAAAACCACTAATGGAAAAAAAACCCCCAAACACTGTAGTTTCTGCAATAATAACCAGAAAAAAATTCTGATGGAACTACATTATATTGACACTAAGACGAAAAAAAATCATGGCTGTGAAAATCATTACATATATGGGATATATGTAAATTAATTACAGGGAAATGGCACCTAGTCTTATTGCAAATAAAAGCACTTTAATAAAACTTCAGATCTTTCAAATTCTCAGTATTTTTAAATCTCACTTCAATTTTACTTCTTCATGGCCACTCCAGGACTTATAATTTATTCAGTTGAAAATATTGTACTCTGATGGGAAAAATACCTTAAGCAAAGTAAAAGGAGAGGAAATATTTGCAACTTATATCAGACAATGGCTAATCTTCATACTACACTCTCAGAAATTGAGAATAAAAAGACTAAAACCCAATTTTAAAATGGTCAAGACACGGGTTGGTTATGAGAAAAAATGTGCAATGTTCCTCAGAATATACGGGAAGATGATTGACTTTATTCATATTAAGGGAAATGTAAATGAAAACTATACTGAGAAACCACTTTTCACATTCAAATTGGCAAAAATACAAAAGTTTGATAACACACTGTTGGTGAGGTTGTGGATAAAGAGGCACTCTCAGACACTGCTGAAATAGTACAATCCTATGGAAGAGAAATTTAATACCTAAATTAATTTATATATGTTTTTATCTTCTGATCCAATGATACCACTTCTAGGAAATCTCCCTGATGACTCACCTCAACAAATATAAAATCACCTTTATATAAGATTATTCATCATGGCATCATTTATATTGTCAATCAAAAGAAAACTAGTTAAACTATGGCATTTGCACAAAATGGTGTACTATACAGATGTAAAAGAGAGAATAAGAAAGATTTCTAAGAAATAAGTAATTTTCAGAAAATATTAAAAGATTAAGGTACAGAACAGTGTATACAAATTTTTTGATGGGAAAAATTATGTGTATACATATGCATGTAAGTTTACTTATTTTTGCAAAAAGAAACATGAAAGGGATAAACCTGACAAATGGAAATGGTTACATATGGGGGTGGGTAAGAAGGAGATGAAGACAATAGGGATGGAAGATAGAATTCTGAGTCAATATATTTGACTTTTGAACATATGTATTTTTTTTTTTTTTTTTTTTTTAAAGAGAGAGGGAGGAAGGGAAGGAAAGACAGAGAAGGAAGGAAGGATGGAAGGAAGGAAGGGAGGAAGAAAGGGAAACATCTTTAAACATTTTCTTGTTTTATTATATTTTGTTTGTTTGTTTGTTTTTTACATGGGCTGGGGCCGGGAATCGAACCGGGGTCCTCCGGCATGGCAGGCAAGCACTCTTGCCCGCTGAGCCACCGCGGCCCGCCCGAACATATGTATTTTTAAAATTATATTTTATTGATAGAATAACCAAAGAAAGAAAAGGCTTATTATAAATGAATTTGGACATAGTATTCTGACCGCACGTCTTTAGTGTACATCTTTTATTATATCAGAATAATAATACTGATATTATTCTCACTATAGGGGAAAGCAGATACAAATACAAAATAAAAGAACATAAGAAAGAAAACCTAAATGTTAAAAAATAACTTAATTAGAAAAAAATCAGTGTGAAGGCATATACTTATGTTTATTGATTACTCTGTCTTTTTCCACTAGATGTAAAATCCATAAGGGAAAGTATTTCCCTCTTTAGTTCTCAGGGGCACTCAAATGGCACCTCACACTTGATATTCATTCAATAAATATTTATTGAATGAACAAACAAGATAAGATATCTAAATATTATACTTTCATAGTTTCTAAACTCATTAGCTGCAAGAAGTTTCAGGTAGTACTTCTATAGTTGATATATCTGCACTATGGCATGTAAAATATTGTAAGCTGTTACACTAAGTACACTTGAAGACAAACTAAATGATTAATAAATATTCACACTTTAATCATTATTCCTGGGATGCCGCCAACTTTAACTTCTGTTGCAAGACAAAGTTATAATAGAATTAGGAGTTCAAAAACATATAATGCTAAAATATCAACATGTGACAATGGTCTTCAATACAAATTAGTGGAAAGATGTACCGTGGAAATGTCAAGCTTATGTCACATAAACAAAATATGATGGTTTGAAGAGAGTAAAAGCTACCATTTTCAGAATATCTATTGCCAGGAACTTTGGACAATATCTCTAACTTTCAAAATAACTCTGTAAGAGAGATAATATTTTCATTTTACAGAGCAGGAAACTTGAGTCTAGAGATGTTAAGTATAATGTCACAAAGGAATTTGTCAGGTTCAACTAAACAGTCACCCTCACAAGGCTACCATGGGACTCATTTGGCACCAACCTACTCAGAAGGACACAGGACAAAAATGAGTCTGCAAACAAGGAAGAACCAAGTGTTCCTTCTTGTGAAGCTATTTCTTCACAGCAATCTATGCAATAGCTCATACAGCTGCCCCAGAACTAGTCTCCCCATTCTGCACATACCAGGTGCGCTTGAGATCCAAGATAATAAGAATTCCCCTATCAGCGGGCTTGGGAGCCACTCTGGTTTAATAGTCTCATGCTGCACAAGAGCCAGTATCTCTTCTAACAACTCTATAGGTATGGATATAGGTTCTCACAAGGCAAGTAGTACAAAGGCTTAGCACTTAAACCAATGAATGTTAGGTATCGTTATTACTATTATTACATTAAAAAAAAAATTCATCCAGATTTTTCTTTACTGTATTTATCTTTCTTTTTTTTTTTTAACAAACTTAGAATGTATATTGGTCTGCTATGATGTAAAGACCTAAATTTTTCTTTTTCTGAAAAGTCTTAACATCAGTACTTTTATAATCCACTGTTTCTTCACTGATTTGAGGGCTATCTTGTCTCATATTGGGACTATTTATAAGTTCTCAACATTTAACTGAAATCAATTATTCTTGCTAAGGAAATTAGACTAGAGTTCAGCATAGAAGACAAATTTCTTAACCACATAAATTAGTTCAGGGAAAATTCTAGTTGACAAGAATACTGTAACAAACTCTCTTCCACTTAAAAGATTAACTTACAGAATCCACATACGTTGTTCGCCCACTCAACATGAACACCTTAGAACATTTCTATTTTCAACAAGATGGAAATCTTGTTTCAACAACAAACTAACAAAAAGAAAAACCCACAGCTTCATAGTAATCTGCAGTTGTCTTACCAAATGAAAGTAAAGTTAGGGATAAAAAGCACCCATAAGTTTAATGTTTGGAAACCGCCTAGATACTTTAACTTAGGTTGGTTTTGCTTGGTCACCCAGGTGAAGCAATCCTTCCTTCTCTAATTTAACACTAGAAAGATACATAGGGTTTTTAAGGGAAAACACTAACCCAATATTAGCCTTGTATTTTTAGAGCAAAAATAACTTCGTTACTTATGTTTAAGTTCTCCAATTTCAACTATTTTTTCTTCAATTTTATGGAGATATATTCACACACCACACAAACCAACCAAAGTATACCATCACTAGCTCATATTGTCATCACATAGTTGTGCATACATCCCCATGAGTGATTTTAGAACATTTTTGTTACTCCAAAACAGAAATAAGAATGAAAAATAAAATCCAAATGCCCTCCGCACCCAGTATTGACCTATAGTAAATCTGGTGTAGTAAATTTGTTATTGTTGATATATAAAAATACTCCTGTTAACTACAGTCCATAGTTTGCAATAAAAAATACTCCCATTAACTATAGTCCATAGTCTGCAATAGCTCTGTTTTTTCCCACAAAACCCTCTATTATTATTATTTTTTTTGCATTCGTAGTGGTGCATGCAAGAACTTATTTACATACATGACTTTAAACAACCACTTTCAATCAAATTCACCTATAATATGTAACTATTTCTCAAAATCCCAAGAACGGGCTACCGTCACATCCATCCACTCCAAACATTTAAGTTCAACTTCATTAACAATTCTGTTCATATTAGGTAACTGTTCCCCCTTCTTTAGTTTATGACTCTCTTTAGGTACCCTATATTCTACATTTTTTCCCATGCATGTCTTTTTTTTATTATTCATCTAACCATACACTGATAAAGGAGGTACCAGTCACAAGTTTTTATGATCACATAGTCGCCAAGATAAAAACTATATAGTTATACAATCATTATCAAAGATTAAGGCTACTGTGTTATAGTTCAAGAATTTCAGGTATTTCCTTGTGGCTATTCAAATACATTAGAAATTAAAAAGAAATATCTATATAATGATTCAGTAGTCATAATCATTTGTTAAATCCTAACTTCTCTGTTATAACTCCTCCCACTCATTTGATCAATCTCTCAATCTTCAGTGGTATTTGGGCAATGGCCATTCTATCTTTTTCATGCTGTAAAGGGGTGTTGACATTAAAGGGTAGAGAAATGTAACTGTTAATGTATTTGGAGAGACTGGTACCTCTGGGTTTCAGGGCTTATCTGGCATAGGAACAATCTGGAAGTTTTAAGTTTCTGAAAAATAAACTTAATAGGTAAAACACTTATAGTGTCTTAGATTGGGTTCACGGTTTTCTTTGGGGTTTTCAGAAATGTTGTTGGTTGGAGTTTGGCATACTATGGCAATTTGCAATATCTAGCTGAAGCTTGCCTAAGAGTAACTTCCAGAATGACCTCTCGACTATTTAAAATCTCTGAGCCATTGAAACTTTATTTTGTTACATGTTTTTTCTCCCTTTTGGTCAAGAAGGCATTGTCAATCCTACGGTGCCAGGGCCAGGCTCATCTCCCTGGGAGTCATGTCCCACATTGCCAGGGCCAGGCTCATCTCTCTGGGAGTCATGTTCCACGATGCCAGGGAACTATACCTTGTGAGTCATATCCCACGTAGGTAGGCTTAACTTCATCACTATAGAAATAAGTTTAATAAAGACAAGCCTCAAGATCGAGGGCGTGCAATCTTGGGGCTCACCCCAGTGAAACTTATTCCTGCAAAGGATAGGCTAAGCCTACTTAAAATTAGGCCTAAAAGTCACACCCAGAGAACCTCTTTTGTTGCTTAGATGTGGCCTCTCTCTCTAAGCCAAGTCAGCAGGTGAACTCACTGCCCTCCCCACTACATGGGACATGACTCCCAGGGGTGTAAATCTCCCTGGCAATTAGGAATAGGACTCCCAGGGGTGTAAATCTCGCTGGCAACTAGAGATAGACTCCCAGGATGAGCCGGGACCCAACATCATGGGACTGAGAAAGCCTTCTTCACCAAAAGGGGGAAGAGAGAAATGACACAAAATAAAGTTTCAATGGCTGAGAGATTTCAAACAGAGTTAAGAAGTTTTCCTGGTGATTATTCTTTTGGGTTATATAGATATCCCTTTTTAGTTTATGGTATATTGTAGTGACCGGAGGGAAGTACCTGAAACTGTTGAGCTGTGTTCCAGTGATCCTAATTCTTTTTTTTTTTTTTTTTTATTAATTAACGGAAAAAAAGAAATTAACCCAACATTTAGAAATCATACCATTCTACATATGCAATCAGTAATTCTTAACATCATCACATAGATGCATGATCATCGTTTCTTAGTACATTTGCATCGGTTTAGAAGAACTAGCAACACAACAGAAAAAGATATAGACTGTTAATATAGAGAAAAAATAAAAGTAATAATAGTAAAAAAAAAACACAAAACAAAAACCTATAGCTCACATGCAGTTTCATTCAGTGTTTTAACATGATAACTTTACAATTAGGTATTATTGTGCTGTCCATTTTTGAATTTTTGTATCTAGTCCTGTTGCACAGTCTGTATCCCTTCAGTTCCAATTACCCATGATCTTACCCTGTTTCTAACTCCTGCTGAACTCTGTTACCAATGACATATTCCAAGTTTATTCTCGAATGTCGATTCACATCATTGGGACCATACAGTATTTGTCTTTTAGTTTTTGACTAGACTCACTCAGCATAATGATCTCTAGGTCCATCAATGTTATTACATGCTTCATAAGTTTATCCTGTCTTAAAGCTGCATAATATTCCATCGTATGTATATACCACAGTTTGTTTAGCCACTCGTCTGTTGATGGACATTTTGGCTGTTTCCATCTCTTTGCAATTGTAAATGACGCTGCTATAAACATTGGTGTGTAAATGTCCATTTGAGTTTTTGCCCTTAATTCCTTTGAGTAGATTCCCAGCAATGGTATTGCTGGGTCGTATGGCAATTCTATATTCAGCTTTTTGAGGAATCATCAAACTGCCTTCCACAGTGGTTGAACCATTTGACATTCCCACCAATAGTGGATAAGTGTGCCTCGACCGCATCCTCTCCAGCACTTGTCATTTTCTGTTTTGTTGATAATGGCCATTCTGGTGGGTGTGAGATGATATCTCATTGTGGTTTTGATTTGCATTTCTCTAATGGCCAGGAACATTGAGCATCTCTTCATGTGCCTTTTGGCCATTTGTATTTCCTCTTCTGAGAGGTGTCTATTCAAGTCTTTTTCCCATTTTGTAATTGGGTTGGCTGTCTTTTTGTTGTTGAGTTGGACAATCTCTTTATAAATTCTGGATGCTAGACCTTTATCTGATATGTCATTTCCAAATATTGTCTCCCATTGTGTAGGCTGTCTTTCTACTTTCTTGATGAAGTTCTTTGATGCACAAAAGTGTTTAATTTTGAGGAGTTCCCATTTATTCATTTCCTTCTTCAGTGCTCTTGCTTTAGGTTTAAGGTCCATAAAACCGCCTTCAATTGTAAGATTCATAAGATATCTCCCTACATTTTCCTCTAACTGTTTTATGGTCTTAGACCTAATGTTTAGATCTTTGATCCATTTTGAGTTAACCTTTGTATAGGGTGTGAGATATGGGTCTTCTTTCATTCTTTTGCATATAGATATACAATTCTCTAGGCACCATTTATTGAAGAGACTGTTCTGTCCCAGGTGAGTTGGCTTGACTGCCTTATCAAAGATCAAATGCCCATAGATGAGAGGGTCTATATCTGAGCACTCTATTCGATTCCACTGGTCGACATATCTATCTTTATGCCAATACCATGCTGTTTTGACCACTGTGGCTTCATAATATGCCTTAAAGTCAGGTAGCGCGAGACCTCCAGCTTCATTTATTTCCTCAAAATGTTTTTAGCAATTCGGGGCACCCTGCCCTTCCAGATAAATTTGCTTATTGGTTTTCCTATTTCTGAAAAATAAGTTGTTGGGATTTTGATTGGTATTGTATTGAATCTGTAAATCAATTTAGGCAGGATTGACATCTTAACTATATTTAATGTTCCATCCATGAACACGGTATGCCCTTCCATCTATTTAGGTCTTCTGTGATTTCTTTTAACAGTTTTTTGTAGTTTTCTTTATATAGGTTTTTTGTCTCTTTAGTTAAATTTATTCCTAGGTATTTCATTCTTTTAGTTGCGATTGTAAATGGGATTCGTTTCTTGATTTCCCCCTCCGCTTGTTCATTGCTAGTGTATAGAAATGCTACAGATTTTTGAACGTTGATCTTGTAACCTGCTACTTTGCTGTACTCATTTATTAGCTCTAGTAGTTTTGTTGTGGATTTTTCCGGGTTTTCGACGTATAGTATCATATCGTCTGCAAACAGTGATAGTTTTACTTCTTCCTTTCCAATTTTGATGCCTTGTATTTCTTTTTCTTGTCTAATTGCTCTGGCTATAATAGTGGTGATAGTGGACATCCTTGTCTTGTTCCTGATCTTAGGGGGAAAGTTTTCAATTTTTCCCCATTGAGGATGATATAAGCTGTGGGTTTTTCATATATTCCCTCTATCATTTTAAGGAAGTTCCCTTGTATTCCTATCTTTTGAAGTGTTTTCAACAGGAAAGGATGTTGAATCTTGTCAAATGCCTTCTCTGCATCAATTGAGATGATCATGTGATTTTTCTGCTTTGATTTGTTGATATGCTGTATTACATTAATTGATTTTCTTATGTTGAACCATCTTTGCATACCTGGGATGAATCCTACTTGGTCATGATGTATAATTCTTTTAATGTGTTGTTGGATATGATTTGCTAGAATTTTATCGAGGATTTTTGCATCTATATTCATTAGAGAGATTGGTCTGTAGTTTTCTTTTTTTGTAATATCTTTGCCTGGTTTTGGTAATGGGTGATGTTGGCTTCATAGAATGAATTAGGTAGTTTTCCCTCCACTTCGATTTTTTTGAAGAGTTTGAGGAGAGTTGGTACTAATTCTTTCTGGAATGTTTGATAGAATTCACATGTGAAGCCGTCTGGTCCTGGACTTTTCTTCTTAGGAAGCTTTTGAATGCCTAATTAAATTTCTTTACTTGTGATTGGTTTGTTGAGGTCATCTATGTCTTCTTGAGTCAAAGTTGGTTGTTCATGTCTTTCCAGGAACCCGTCCATTTCCTCTAAATTGTTGTATTTATTAGCGTAAAGTTGTTCATAGTATCCTGTTATTACCTCCTTTATTTCTGTGAGGTCAGTAGTTATGTCTCCTCTTCCATTTCTGATCTTATTTATTTGCATCCTCTCTCTTCTTCTTTTTGTCAATCTTGCTAAGGGCCCATCAGTCTTATTGATTTTCTCATACAACCAACTTCTGGTCTTATTGATTTTCTCTATTGTTTTCATGTTTTCAATTTCCTTTATTTCTGCTCTAATCTTTGTTATTTCTTTCCTTTTGCTTGCTTTGGGATTAGTTTGCTGTTCTTTCTCCAATTCTTCCAAGTGGACAGTTAATTCCTGCATTTTTGCCTTTTCTTCTTTTCTGATATAGGCATTTAGGGCAATAAGTTTCCCTCTTAGCACTGCCTTTGCTGCTCCCATAAGTTTTGATATGTTGTGTTTTCATTTTCATTCGTCTCGAGGTATTTACTAATTTCTCTTGCAATTTCTTCTTTGACCCACTCGTTGTTTAAGAGTGTGTTGTTGAGCCTCCATGTATTTGTGAATTTTCTGGCCCTCCGCCTATTATTGATTTCCAACTTCATTCCTTTATGATCCGAGAAAGTGTTGTGTATGATTTCAATCTTTTTAAATTTGTTAAGACTTGCTTTGTGACCCAGCATATGGTCTTTCTTTGAGAATGATCCATGAGCACTTGAGAAAAAGGTGTATCCTGCTGTTGTGGGATGTAATGTCCTATAAATGTCTGTTAAGTCTAGCTCATTTATAGTAATATTCAGATTCTCTATTTCTTTATTGATCCTCTGTCTAGATGTTCTGTCCATTGATGAGAGTGGTGAATTGAAGTCTCCAACTATTATGGTATATGTGTCTATTTCCCTTTTCAGTGTTTGCAGTGTATTCCTCACGTATTTTGGGGCATTCTGGTTCGGTGTGTAAATATTTATGATTGTTATGTGTTCTTGTTTAATTGTTCCTTTTATTAGTAGATAGTGTCCTTCTTTGTCTCTTTTAACTGTTTTACATTTGAAGTCTAATTTGATGGATATTATGTAGCCACTCCTGCTCTTTTCTGGTTATTTGCATGAAATATCTTTTCCCAACGTTTCACTTTCAACCTATGTTTATCTTTGGGTCTAAGATGTGTTTCCTGTAGACAGCATATAGAAGGATCCTGTTTTTTAATCCATTCTGCCATTCTATGTCTTTTGATTGGGGAATTCAGTCCATTAACATTTAGTGTTATTACTGTTTGGATAATATTTTCCTCTAACATTTTGCCTTTTGTATTATATATATCATATCTGACTTTCCTTTTTTCTACACTCTTCTCCATACCTCTCTCTTCTGTCTTTTCATATCTGACTCTAGTGCTCCCTTTAGTATTTCTTGCAGAGCTGGTCTCTTGGTCACAAATTCTCTCAGTGACTTTTTGTCTGAGAATGTTTTAATTTCTCCCTCATTTCTGAAGGATAATTTTGCTGGATATAGGAGTCTTGGTTGGCAGTTTTTCTCTTTTAGTAATTTAGATATATCATCCCACTGTTTTCTAGCTTCCATGGTTTCTGCTGAGAAATCTACACATAGTCTTATTGTGTTTCCCTTGTATGTGATGGATTGTTTTTCTCTTGCTGCTTTCAAGATCCTCTCTTTCTCTTTGACCTCTGACATTCTAACTGGTAAGTGTCTTGGAGAACGCCTATTTGGGTCTAATCTCTTTGGGGTGCGCTGCACTTCTTGGATCTGTAATTTTAGGTCTTTCATAAGAGTTGGGAAATTTTCAGTGACAATTTCTTCCATTAGTTTTTCTCCTCTTTTTCCCTTCTCTTCTCCTTCTGGGACACCCACAACACATATATTTGTGCGCTTCATATTGTCCTTGAATTCCCTGATACCCTGTTCAAATTTTTCCATTCTTTTCCCTATAGTTTCTGTTTCTTTTTGGAATTCCGATGTTCCATCCTCCGAATCACTAATTCTATCTTTGGTCTCTTTAAATGTATCATTGTAGGTATCTATTGTTTTTTCCATCTTTTCTACTTTATCCTTCACTTCCATAAGTTCTGTGATTTGTTTTTTCAGTTTTTCTATTTCTTCTTTTTGTTCAGCCCATGTCTTCTTCATGTCCTCCCTCAATTTATCGATTTCATTTTTGAAGAGGTTTTCCATTTCTGTTCGTATATTCAGCATTAGTTGTCTGAGCTCCTGCATCTCATTTGAACTATTGGTTTGATCCTTTGACTGGGCCATATTCTCAATCTCTTGAGCGTGGACCGTTATCTTCTGCTGGCGTCTGGGCATTTAGTCAGATTTCCCTGGGTGTCGGACCCAACAGGTTGTAAGATTTTTCTGTGAAATCTCTGGGTTCTGTTTTTCTTATCCTGCCCAGTAGATGGCGCTTGTGACACACCTTTTTCTCACATGTTTGGAAGGGATCCCCCCGGTCACCGTTCTCCGCGGCCTGGGGATTTCCGAGCCAATTCTCTCAGTTGGTCCGGGGGGCCGCGCGTGGTGGGGGTGTCAGCCACCGCGGCTTGAGGGGACCCTGTGGCTCCTATTATTAATGCCCCTATTGGTGTTTGGTTGGACCCAGTCCCTGCCACTGTCGGAAATATCCTCCTCTCCCCGGAGGGGTGCCGGTCGCCGGCCGCCGCGGCCTGAGGAACTCGCCACCGGACCAGGAAGCCGCCCGCGGGGGAGGGGCGCCGGTTGCCGGCCACCGCGGCTTGAGTAGCCCTCTGATCCGAGACTCGTAGCCGTTCCAGGAAGCCGCCTGCTAAAGAGGGGCGCCAGTCGCCGTGGCTTGGGAAACTTGCCTCTCCGAGACTCTCAGCCAGCCCGGGAAGGAGGGAGGGAGGTGCTCCGGCCGCCAGCTGCCGCTGCTCGGGGAATCACGTGCCGCTCGGGGATCTCACCGCAGCAGAGTCTCGCAGTCAGTCTAGCCAGTCCAGACTGGGGTACGCTGTGTGTCCATTCCCTGCCGTGGCCCCGGGAGCTGTTCTGCACTGTTTCTGTTCACCTAGTAGTTGCTCTGGAGGAGGTGTGATGTGAATCGACACTCGAGAATAAACTTGGAATATGTCATTGGTAACAGAGTTGAGCAGGAGTTAGAAACACGGTAAGATAATGGGTAATTGGAGCTGATGGGATACAGACTGTGCAATAGGACTAGATACAAAAAGTCAAAAATGGACAGCACAATAATACCTAATTGTAAAGTAATCATGTTAAAACACTGAATGAAGCTGCATCCGAGCTATAGGTTTTTGTTTTGTTTTGTTTTGTTCTTACTATTATTACTTTTATTTTTTTTCTCTATATTAACATTCTACATCTTTTTCGGTTATATTGCTAGTTCTTCTAAACCAATGCAAATGTACTAAGAAACGATGATCATGCATCTATGTGATGATGTTAAGAATTACTGATTGCATATGTAGAATGGTATGATTTAAAAAAAAAAAATGGACAGCACAATACTACCTAATTGTAATGTAATTACGTTAAAACACTGAATGAAACTGCATCTGAGCTATAGTTGTTTTTTTTTCTTATATATTTTTGTATTTTTTATTTTTATTTTTTCTCTATATTATCATTTTATTTCTTTTTCTGTTGTCTTGCTATTTCTTTTTCTAAATCGATGCATATGTACTAAGAAATGATGATCATACATCTATGTGTTGATATTAGGAATTACTGATTGCATATGTAGAATGGAATGATTTCTAAATGTTGTGATAGTTAATTTTTTTAATTAATAAAAAAAAAGAAAGTGAAAGGTTGGGAAAAGATATTTCATGCAAATAACAACCAGAAAAGAGCAGGAGTGGCTATACTAATATCCAACAAATTAGACTTCAAATGTAAAACAGTTAAAAGAGACAAAGAAGGACACTATCTACTAATAAAAGGAACAATTAAACAAGAACACATAACAATCATAAATATTTACACACCGAACCAGAATGCCCCAAAATACGTGAGGAATACACTGCAAACACTGAAAAGGGAAATAGACACATATACCATAATAGTTGGAGACTTCAATTCACCACTCTCATCAATGGACAGAACATCTAGACAGAGGATCAATAAAGAAATAGAGAATCTGAATATTACTATAAATGAGCTAGACTTAACAGACATTTATAGGACATTACATCCCACAACAGCAGGATACACCTTTTTCTCAAGTGCTCATGGATCATTCTCAAAGAAAGACCATATGCTGGGTCACAAAGCAAGTCTTAACAAATTTAAAAAGATTGAAATCATACACAACACTTTCTCGGATCATAAAGGAATGAAGTTGGAAATCAATAATAGGCGGAGGGCCAGAAAATTCACAAATACATGGAGGCTCAACAACACACTCTTAAACAACGAGTGGGTCAAAGAAGAAATTGCAAGAGAAATTAGTAAATACCTCGAGACGAATGAAAATGAAAACACAACATATCAAAACTTATGGGAGCAGCAAAGGCAGTGCTAAGAGGGAAACTTATTGCCCTAAATGCCTATATCAGAAAAGAAGAAAAGGCAAAAATGCAGGAATTAACTGTCCACTTGGAAGAATTGGAGAAAGAACAGCAAACTAATCCCAAAGCAAGCAAAAGGAAAGAAATAACAAAGATTAGAGCAGAAATAAAGGAAATTGAAAACATGAAAACAATAGAGAAAATCAATAAGACCAGAAGTTGGTTGTATGAGAAAATCAATAAGACTGATGGGCCCTTAGCAAGATTGACAAAAAGAAGAAGAGAGAGGATGCAAATAAATAAGATCAGAAATGGAAGAGGAGACATAACTACTGACCTCACAGAAATAAAGGAGGTAATAACAGGATACTATGAACAACTTTACGCTAATAAATACAACAATTTAGAGGAAATGGACGGGTTCCTGGAAAGACATGAACAACCAACTTTGACTCAAGAAGACATAGATGACCTCAACAAACCAATCACAAGTAAAGAAATTTAATTAGGCATTCAAAAGCTTCCTAAGAAGAAAAGTCCAGGACCAGACGGCTTCACATGTGAATTCTATCAAACATTCCAGAAAGAATTAGTACCAACTCTCCTCAAACTCTTCAAAAAAATCGAAGTGGAGGGAAAACTACCTAATTCATTCTATGAAGCCAACATCACCCATTACCAAAACCAGGCAAAGATATTACAAAAAAAGAAAACTACAGACCAATCTGTCTAATGAATATAGATGCAAAAATCCTCGATAAAATTCTAGCAAATCATATCCAACAACACATTAAAAGAATTATACATCATGACCAAGTAGGATTCATCCCAGGTATGCAAAGATGGTTCAACATAAGAAAATCAATTAATGTAATACAGCATATCAACAAATCAAAGCAGAAAAATCACATGATCATCTCAATTGATGCAGAGAAGGCATTTGACAAGATTCAACATCCTTTCCTGTTGAAAACACTTCAAAAGATAGGAATACAAGGGAACTTCCTTAAAATGATAGAGGGAATATATGAAAAACCCACAGCTTATATCATCCTCAATGGGGAAAAATTGAAAACTTTCCCCCTAAGATCAGGAACAAGACAAGGATGTTCACTATCACCACTATTATTCAACATTGTGTTGGAGGTTCTAGCCAGAGCAATTAGACAAGAAAAAGAAATACAAGGCATCAAAATTGGAAAGGAAGAAGTAAAACTATCAGTGTTTGCAGATGATATGATACTATATGTTGAAAACCCGGAAAAATCCACAACAAAACTACTAGAGCTAATAAATGAGTACAGCAAAGTAGCAGGTTACAAGATCAACATTCAAAAATCTGTAGCATTTCTATACACTAGTAATGAACAAGCGGAGGGGGAAATCAAGAAACGAATCCCATTTACAATTGCAACTAAAAGAATAAAATACCTAGGAATAAATTTAACTAAAGAGACTAAAAGCCTATATAAAGAAAACTACAAAAAACTGCTAAAAGAAATCACAGAAGACCTAAATAGATGGAAGGGCATACCGTGTTCATGGATTGGAAGACTAAATATAGTTAAAATGTCAATCCTACCTAAATGATCTACAGATTCAATGCAATACCAATCAAAATCCCAACAACTTATTTTTCAGAAATAGAAAAACCAATAAGCAAATTTATCTGGAAGGGCAGGGTGCCCCGAATTGCTAAAAACATTTTGAGGAAAAAAAACGAAACTGGAGGTCTCGCGCTGCCTGTCTTTAAGGCATATTATGAAGCCACAGTGGTCAAAACAGCATGGTATTGTCATAAAGATAGATATATCGACCAATGGAATCGAATAGAGTGCTCAGATATAGACCCTCTCATCTATGGGCATTTGATCTTTGATAAGGCAGTCAAGCCAACTCACCTGGGACAGAACAGTCTCTTCAATAAATGGTGCCTAGAGAACTGGATATCCATATGCAAAAGAATGAAAGAAGACCCATATCTCACACCCTATACAAAAATTAACTCAAAATGGATCAAAGATCTAAACATTAGGTCTAAGACCATAAAACAGTTAGAGGAAAATGTAGGCAGATATCTTATGAAACTTACAATTGGAGGCGGTTTTATGGACCTTAAACCTAAAGCAAGAGCACTGAAGAAGGAAATAAATAAATGGGAGCTCCTCAAAATTAAACACTTTTGTGCATCAAAGAACTTCATCAAGAAAGTAGAAAGACAGCCTACACAATGGGAGACAATATTTGGAAATGACATATCAGATAAAGGTCTAGTATCCAGAATTTATAAAGAGATTGTTCAACTCAACAACAAAAAGACAGCCAACCCAATTACAAAATGGGAAAAAGACTTGAACAGACACCTCTCAGAAGAGGAAATACAAATGGCCAAAAGGCACATGAAGAGATGCTCAATGTCCCTGGCCATTAGAGAAATGCAAATCAAAACCACAATGAGATATCATCTCACACCCACCAGAGTGGCCATTATCAACAAAACAGAAAATGACAAGTGCTGGAGAGGATGCGGAGAAAGAGGCACACTTATCCACAGTTGGTGGGAATGTCAAATGGTGCAACCACTGTGGAAGGCAGCGTGGCGGTTCCTCAAAAAGCTGAATATAGAATTGCCATACGACCCAGCAATACCATTGCTGGGTATCTACTCAAAGGACTTAAGGGCCAAGACACAAACGGATATTTGCACACCAATGGTTATAGCAGTGTTATTTACCATTGCAAAGAGATGGAAACAGCCAAAATGTCCATCAACAGACGAGTGGCTAAACAAACTGTGGTATATACATATGATGGAATATTATGCAGCTTTAAGACAGAATAAACTTATGAAGCATGTAATAACATGGATAGACCTAGAGAACATTATGCTGAGTGAGTCTAGCCAAAAACTAAAGGAAAAATACTGTATGGTCCCACTGATGTGAACCGACATTGGAGAATAAACTTGGAATATGTCATTGGTAACAGAGTCTAGCAGGAGTTAGAAACAGGGTAAGATAATGGGTGATTGGAGCTGAAGGGATACAGACTGTGCAACAGGACTAGATACAAAAACTCAAAAATGGACAGCACAATAATTCCTAAGTGTGAAGTAATCATGTTAAAACACTGAATGAAGCTGCATCTGAGCTATAGGTGTTTTTTTTCTCTGTCTGTTTGTTTGTTTGTCTTTTTTTTTGTACTATTATTATTATTTTTATTTTTTTCTCTATATTAAAATTCTATATCTTTTTCTGTTGTTTTGCTAGTTCTTTTCCTAAAGCGATGCAAATGTACTAAGAAATGATGATCATGCATCTATGTGATGATATTAAGAATTACTGATTGCATATGTAGAATGGAATGATTTCTAAATGTTGGGTTATTTTCTTTTTTTTCTTTAATTAATAAAAAAAACAAAAACAAAGAAACAAACAAAAAATGTATATGACTAAATCGAGACTTCCAAGAAGATGGCCCAACAGAGCAGTTCGAGTTCAGCCCTGTTTCACAGAAAAATTAGAGAAGGGACAGGAGGACAACTGAGATGGTGATTCTAGAATGCAACTGAGCTGGGAGAGCCTTCTGCACCACATAGGGAGGCCCTGGCTGCAGAGGCCAAGGAACTGAGGAGGAGAAATCTAGAGCCTGGCGTGGAGGTGCAGAGCCCGTGGGAACGCACGGATGGGAGTTAGGAAGTAAGTCAGGCCATGTTTCTTGAATGCGCTATATCCTCACTAGCACAGCCCCATGACCGGTGACTCATCACACACCCCACGCACCTGAACCCCATCACCTATTCCCATTCTCTGTGCTCCAAGCACCCCCCACCATACCAGCCCCCGGCATGTTTACCTGCTCCACTCCCCCACCCCTAGTGCAGCCCAACACACCTTTCCTCTCCTGCACCCCTCCCGAGCACTACCTCGCCCTCCCTGTTCCCTGCAGGCTGTCGCCAGTACATAAAGCTATAGGTGCTAAGCTCCATGCCCAGGCTACCTCTGCCCACTGCCCATATTGTCGCACAGCCTCACCCCCCACCCCTGGCTCTGCCCATCAGTTTACAGCACTCCTAGACCTGTGCATGCGCACGGGCCCCCATCACATCCTTCAGCTCTGAGAACGTCAGTTTATGGCAGTCCCAGAACTGTGCATGTGCACGGCCCTCAGTCATACTTCCCAGCTCTGAGAAAGTGCTGACCTGTGCAGCCAAGTCACATCTGCCCCCACAAACTAAGGCCTAACACCAACCTGCTGCCACAGCTCTACGCATGTGCACAAAGGGCCCTGCGCCCTAGTCCAGCACACACCAGGGTTACGCCCCCCCCCCCCCCCACAGCTACATCCTCCTAGGCCGCTGGGCACCCACATTCACAAGCACCAGTGTAACATCCCCAACCTGAATCTATACCTGTGCTGGAATGCATCACTGCACTGTTGTGCCCTGCCCCGTACCCTGCATCCTGCTACACATCCACCTGGCAAACACAAGGCCACAGACTACTGAAAGAAATCAACTCCCAAAGTAAATCAATCAAAATATTTACATGTAATGAAAACAACAGAAAATCACTAAACATATCACAATGTAGAAAGATATAGCCTTGCCTAATGACCAATTTAAAACACCAGAGGAGACACAGATGTTGGAACAACTAATTAAAGAAGTTCATATAACTTTACTTAATAAAATGTATTTGACTAAAGCAATGAATCAAATGTCCTGCTTCCAAGCTATCCATATAACTTTTTAAAGATTCTAACTAGTGCATTATCACCTTAACAACAATTCAGAAAAATGGACATTTCCAAGAAAGGAACTGAAGGATCACTGTTAATTCAATGATAAATACTAATAGCTAAACACGATTGATGAGTTTTCCTATACTGCAGACTACAGAAATAGCATGAGGAAGAAAAATGAGTTAATATACAATAGGAAAACTGAGAATATATTTTCACATTTTCAAGGGACATGAGGGAGTTCTGTCTCTATTATGATCATATCAGTACCCTACAATGTTTCATGAAATGAATAATCTGAAGCATAATTTACCCAATGCTCATCAAATGCACGCATGAGTACCTCAAAGTAAATTCAAGGGCACACAATAATCTGAGAGCTGGCCAGCCCCATTAAATTCCTGTTTTTGGCAGAGGGCAGATATGCCAAATAATAACGTGGTTTATCAAAGGCCATAGGGTTTTAAGTAAGAGGTCTTTATAGGCTGGGGATTCAATTTTAACAAACCTAAGGATTTTACTTTTTTGCTGCTGCTTAAGCTACTATAATGTGTATTTTAAAGTATTCAAAGGGAAAAAATATATATAGTTATCAGCTTTGACCTAATAGTAGACAATTTATAAGAGATCACAACTTGAACTGCAAGCTGTGCTAACAATCTGCTTTAATAAACTGGTTGCTCAAAACTGAGTATACATATATTTCCCTAGAGGAAATATGTTACACAATGGCCAAGTTGGTCCTTGTAAGTCTGAAACACTATGTAACAACAATAATATGTTAAAAATAACTAAACCTTTAGGTCCAATATTTTATGGAAAAATGCATACAGAATTCTCTTCTGGGATGCCAAAACATCCCTTGTCTCCCTCACCTATTCTAACCAGCAGAAGTCATAACAGGATAGAAGACAGAAAAAGGGACTTCAGGCAATGAACAAAAACAAAATGAAAAAATTTGCAACCAATTCCATTTAGTTCAGTTTAACTCTCCCTCTCATGCCCTACCTGTTTTTCCATGAAAGTGTCAGGGAATAACCTATCTCTACTTTCAAGGAAAGACTTACAGTTTCTGAGCATATTTTAGCTCCCTCCCAGAGCCACTGAAGAAAAGAGTACCACTCCTGTTGCATTTCTATTCTCAACACCTGATTCCTAAAGGGAGCAATTCAAGTGAAGCACTGATTTGACAGTCATTAAGAACAATATATTTAAGAGGGATGGGTTGGAAACAAAAGAGAAAGAAAAAAATAATCAGATATTTGGGTCCCTCAGAAGAAAGGAAGAGATGAAATTCAATCCAAAGCAGAGGTGTGCCAGCAACAAGTGGGAACCCAGCAGCAGGTTAAAAAGGCTTTCTTCTCCTCTACCCTGATTCCTTTATTTGTATATATGGATGGTACAAATAGAAAAGACCATGAACAAGTTTGGGTACACAAGAAACTGTAATCAGTCTCTCTACATTTCAGAGTAATATCCAAAGTAAAGACATGTTTATATCACAATTAAATATCTTCTCCTACTTGTCCCATAGGTACCTCAAAATTATCTAGTATTATTGCATAATGTTACCCATCAATTAAGGATAAAATTATGAACGTTTTAAATTCTAAGTTTTTAACAAAAAATTGCCACATAATTTTATTAGATACGGTTGACAGCCAAAATTCTGATTAATAAAGAATTGTGTTTACTTAAGAGACAATATAAAAATATAATGCATATTTAGAAAGTAAGCATATAACCTAACAACAAAAAAATATCAAGTCTTTCTCTGATCATTCAGAAGGTACTTGAAGATTCTGACTAGTTTTAGTACTTTATTCACATTAATGACCTGAGTTTCAGGAAAATAGCTCAAAAGTAGTTACATCAATAACCACTATACAGTAAGTATCTGTAGAGAATATAGAATAATACAGTCCATTACTATGGTTTGGCTTTAAACATCTTCTTACATTAAAAATTAATTCAGAATTACCAGAAACAGAGGTCACCCAAACAACATCAAGTATTTTCCAATGAAATGCCCAATAATCTGGCCACTATTCTATAGATTCTATCCCATATACCCAACATCCAATTCATAAGTTGTTTTTTTTTAAATGAAACAAAATTAGCACAAATATTAAGGCCATATTACCTTCATAATGTTAACTAAATCTGTTTGATAGTAGCGATCCTGATGTGCATTTGCTGCTGCTAATGTAAGAAGATAATCATTCCTCGCATGGGTAGCTTTAGAATTACACTCAGATCGTCGGGCTTTTAACTAAAACGTAGTTTAGAAAAAAAAAAAAAGAGATCAGTATAAACTGATATTGCACTGCAAAACATTTAAGGATACCACTTTTAAATAGCAATTATTGGCTCTCCACCAAGAGTAAAGGTAACTTGGTGAGAAAAAAATATTTATATACTTATTAAAAAGTATTCAGTACTCTTGCAAATAACAGTAAACAGAATTATAACATTTAGCAAGAATTCCAAATATTTTTTATTTACACTTAATCAACCAAAGCTTTTTAGGCATCTTAAAAATATTTTATTTATGATGAAATCTAATAGAGTTAAAAAATAGTTTTTGAAAAAATCATTAGTTCTTAATGTGACAAAGGAATTGCATGTTAATTGGAAACCTGGCAGTCAAAGCCAGATCAGTAAGCTTACTTATCTGTCATTCTATAGCTTGAGGATACCACTAGAAAGACTCAATTGCATCTGGCCCAGAACATCTGTAAGTCTGCCTGAGATGGATTCTGTATAGCTTTCTAAAGCCTATGGGCTATCTCTAGGAATAAAAATTAAAGACAACAGGCTACCAAACCAAGATTAAGAGATAAATGATAGGCTAAATACAGGAATGCTCTTTCATGACTATAACAAATGTACTACACTAGGACAAAGGTGTTAATAATAGGGTAGTATATAGGGAAAAATACACCAAACGTAAACTATGGATGATAGTTAATAGTACTATTTTGTTAATATCTCATTAATTATAACAAAGGTAACTACTGTTAAAAATTACTATTATAAAAAAGTGCCAGCATCAATTGCAACAAATGTTCCACATCAATGCAAGGTGTGGAGTGGTATATGGAAATTCTAAATTTTAGACATGATTGTTCTGTAAACTCACAACTTCGCTATAAACTTTTTTTTCTTTAAATAAAAGTTAAAGACAACAGTCTCCCCTTAAAGTAGTTTTTGAGAAGAAAGGAATGTCCAGTCAGAGTGCTGACTCTTGGATGAAAAACCCCATGAACTGGGAAGGAAATTTCCTTCTTGAGTTAATGACTAAAAAATGCTTCATCCCCAAAGAAATCAAAGGCTTATTTTATAATCTAAGCTGTTACTCAATTGTGAAATGCAGTTTCAAAAACTCACCTTTACACTTGCTTTCTGTAAACTGATTCTTGATTGAAAAAGACTAAGTTTAGATCTAGAATAAAAATAGAAAAGCATGTTTAAAAAAATTATCAAATTACATAATAATAAAAGTAATAAATAACAGTTTAGTAATAAATATTACACTTACTAATTTTTTAAAGTGACTCTTTTTGAGATATTGTGAAAGAGAATTTAAAATGGTAAACTGAGAGAAATGCTTATTTTTCCTTTTATTTTATCACAGAAAGTATTTATTATGGTGAAACAGAAAACATTGAAAGCAATATAGAAACATCCTGAATGACAAAAATGCAATTTGACATATTGATCTATCCTAATAAACAAGAATCAACAAATTATAGGTTATTTCCAGTGTCAATTTTACACACCTTATTTCCTACAAGGAAGCCTAGGGACCACCCAATCTAGGGAGGCAAAGGTCAGCAGCTTTCAGAGACATGTGTGACAGGTTATAACAAACCAGGAATGCAATCTACACTATAATATTGTCCAGCCTCTACAAAGTCCTTAATTCCATTATTTCCCCCATTAGAAGCTCGTCTTGCTTCAGCTCTTGCCTGTGTGCCTCTTCCACACTTTAGGGTATTCTGAACATAGAGAAAGTCCCTGACTCTCCTCTATCCTGTATGATTTTTCCTCTATTAATTTTCTCTTATTCTGGTGCCCTTATCTCCCTTGATCCCTTTCAATTTGGAGAAAGAACCATAATTTAACAATCAGTGGTAAAAATATGATGGTTTTATTCATATATCTAGAGATGATAAGGAGAAAGTCAACAACCAAATGCTAAGGAAGAGCCAACACTCCTGCAACAGTGAATTTTGAAGCTGCCGTGTTTGTCCTGACTTCAGTGTCATGGGGATTGCCATGGGAGAACTCAATGCAAGTGTTGGCAGCTGTGGTAGTTAGATTCAGTTGTCAACTTGGCCAGGTGAAGGTGCCTAGTTCTGTTGCTGTGGACATGAGCCAAAGGTATGTGAACCTCATCTGTTGCTGATTTACATCTGCAGTCGGCTAGGAGGCGTGCCTGCTGCAAAGAATGACGTTTGACTTAATTGGCTGGTGCTTAAATGAGAGAGCACAACATAGCACAGCCCAAGCAGCTCAGCATACCTCATCTCAACACTCAGCCCAGGCCTTTGGAGATGCAGAAAGAAATCACCCCAGGGAAGGCTGTTGGAACATAGAGGCCTGGAGAGAAGGCCAGCAGAGACCACCCTAAGCCTTCCCACGTAAGAAAGAAGTTCAGTGGAAAGTTAGCTGCCTTTCCTCTGAAGAACTAACGAAATAAATCCCCTTTTATTAAAAGTCAAGCCGTCTCTGGTGTGTTGCATTCCGGCAGCTAGCAAACTAGAACAGCAGCTATGCCATAATATGAAGTATTAAGACTTCTTGGGATTGGAAGACTTGAGTAGCCAGTTTCTGATAAGCTGAGGAGGATAGCAAAAGAAAGCTTCTCATATTTCTTTTAAGAAAGAAAACATCCTGGGATGCACACATCTACAGCTCAACTATTTACTCACTGTTAAAAAATTTTGGTCTAAGAAATTCCTATTATTTTCTATCTTATTGTATTCATATTTCATGGGATATTTGATTTTTTATTAATCAGATTTCTACTCATTTTCATCTGAAATAGCAAGATTCGAGAGAGCCTGTTCAGGGTAAGGAAGATTGTGTTTGGGGTATATTCAATTCTCTTTTTTTTTTTTTTATAACCACTATCCAATTAGGTTTAACTGGTACCTGGATTTTCCAATATAAAGTTTGGCTTTTGCTTCATTTGATAATCCACCTATACTTCTTGTGTAGTACTAGGTAGGTAGGTATTAATGATAAGACATTGTTTTCAAAGACTACAATCTAGAGAAAATAAAATACACAATATCTTATATATAAGATATATATACACACTCATACACACACACAAATAATGAACTATACTGGGGTTTCCTCTTTTCCATTCTACTCCTCAAATGTTAATAGTGTTCTTTAGAGATCTAAACTCTTCTCGTCTCATTCTATAAATTATTTCATCCCTATAACTATCATCTGATAGCAAATGATTCCTGAATTCAGAGAGATTTTCAGGCCCAAATTCTTATATTTGAAACCAGACATTCAACTTCCTACTGAACGTCTCCAGGCTGTTCAGAATCTGTATACCCAAAATGGAACTCATTCTTTCAAGCTGTATTCCTCTTCCTTCTATAGTCTCTTCAAATGCATAAATCTCACCATCTAACAAAACTTTATGTAATCCTGATCTTCCTTCTCATCTCTACTTAGCAGAATCATATTCATTCTTTAAGACTCTATCCAAATGTCACTTCTTCTGTAAAGGTTTCCTTTATTAGGCAAAATTAACCTCTCCATTTTCTATGCTTTCATAACAGTATTTTCACACTACTGCTGTAAATAATCAGTTACTAGTTGAGTGACTTTGGAGACTTAATTTCCTTGAGTCTACAATGAATAAACATCATAAAGTTACTTTTAAACACAGTTGTCTCTAATTCTAGGCTTTAAAATCCTTGAGAGCACAAAGCTTATTTTACTCATCTCTATACCTACAGTATTCAGTAACAAGTTAATTGTTCAATAAACATTTAGTGAATGAAAATAAACAGGCATTTCTTACTCAAGATGAATTTTCAGAAAATTTACACATTGAACATAACTTCTTGTGTCCCCTCTGAATTTGGGCCATATTAAAAGGGAGTTCCTTGGATTAGAATTAGCGTCTGAGAATGAAAAACCCTGTCAAACATAACACTTCCCAGGAACAGGTCTCCATTCTTCCCATTTCTACCGATGCAGGGTGTAGTTAGATTAGGTATTTACATCTGCTCTACAAATCTATCAATGCTGTTTTAGAACTTGTAAGAGGTTTAAAAAACAAGTTCCTAAAAACCACCATGACAAGATATTCTTAATGGAAATCTCCTAAACCAAAATCTTCAGGTCTTATTGGGAAGACAGAAAGTATAGGATATATCTGTACAATCACAAAAATAAAACAATAAAGATAGTAAACTAAATTAAGGAATTATTAAATATATTTTGTACACTGAGTACTTACAAGTATTCACTTACTATTTCTTCCTGTTAATTAAACTTTCCAGCAGCATCTAAGCTTTCACAAGATGCTGTTTCTCACACGTAAAAACATATCAGAAAGACACTTCTCTCCTTCCAGTGAATTTGTACAAGTGTTCAAAGCCTTTCTGATTTCATGACTAGGAATTCAGATTTCTATATTTTGCATTAGTATAAGCTCAATGAATTGATTCTCAACTCCCCAGTTGAGAAAGCAACTCTCCAGACCCCTTCAAATACCAGTTTACTTTTTCTCATCTTTTTACCTTTCCTCAAGTTCTTGCAGCAAAAATCTCTATTGTTTGCTTTATACCTCTATTACCAACTTCCAATTGCCTCTTTTCCTAATTATTCTCAAAATGAAGAGCTTGTTATTTGCATATATTTAAGTAAACAGTTGCTAAAACATTCATTAAAAATTGTATACACTTGAATTTCATGTGGGAGGAAAAACTGCACCTCGGACAAAGTTTCTATACTGAGGTCAGTGCTCTTGTTCATTTGATATTTATGACATTTAATAGCATTCTGAGGATCACATTCTGACAAGGTCATTTAATAGCATTCTGAGGATCACAGGGTTTTCTAACTACAACTGATTTAAAATCTAGTGTGAGAGGGTGGGCAATGGTGGTACAGTGGCAGAGTTCTTGCCTGCCATGCCAGAGACCTGGGTTCAATTCCCAGTGCCTGCCATGCAAAAAAGAAAAGAAAAAAAAAATCTGGTGTGAGAAAAATGAATCTCTTAAATTCTGATATTCAGATACCATAGTAACTCTTGCTAAGCTTTCAATTCTGAAATACAATGCTCATTTATCTTCTTTTCCTCTCAAAATTCAATTAAACGCAAAAACCTGAAAAATCAAATATTTTCATTTTGCTATATTAATTTAGATAAAAATCAGCTAATATTTTTAAAATTATGATCTTAACTACATAAAGTTTGTAGGTCAAATGAAACCAATATAACCTAAGAGTAAGTTTACACCCTGTATTATCAGAGAGTAAAGTATTAGCAGAGATCACATTTATTTGCATAATCAATTTTTCAGAAATGCTAAAAAAAACGTACTTGGCCTCGATGTCAGCTTTCTCTCGTACTGCATGAGCCATCTGTTCAGTTTCAAAGTACTTCTTCTTGCCTTTAGCTAAATCTTTCACTGTCTCTTGTAATTCAGTTTGGATCTTTGTCAACTGGTCCACACACTGTAAAATACAAAGTGTAATTATTATGATTTTAGTTTTTAGGTTTTTAGAAAATGAGTCTATCTGAAGGACTATGCATTATACCTCAGGAAGGAAACCCAGGACAAGAATCAGTACTTTTGGTCCCCTTCAAATTGCAAATTAAAGTCCAGTGAACAGATGGTAGCCCCAATTCAAGTGCTGTATCAAATAGTGTTATAGTTTGCCTAACAACTCTGCTTTGAGAAATAACCTTTGGGTGCTGCTGATGACATATTAAGGCAAGGCATAAGTGCAACTACAAAAATGCTCTTACTGTTGGAGAGATCATGACAATAAAAGCAAAAGAAGAAAGCAATGCTGTATTTTTTTCATCATTGTAATGAAGTCTCTATGTTTGGGGAACTGATGGTGCAAGAAGCACTGAAGAATTCATCCCTGAGAAAGAAGGAGTGAAACTTGAAAAGTGTGACTTGAAAAGTTCAAGATTGATGAGAGAAACAGGAAACCTGCATCAATCTAACAATTATTACTCAAACCATACCCAGCCCTGCTCCTTGGAAGCACATATACATTTTAGGAGAAGGGATATACATAAGAACTCAAAGATCTATTTAATCAATGAACTCTCATAACACATTGGAGCCAAAATAACACTGCTTTGGAACTCCTCGAAGGGGAGTGGACACTCAGAGGAGTCCCAAAGCAGTGTTATTTTGAAACAAACCACTGGAAAGTTTCACTACCCTGAGGCAAGCTAAGGGCAACCACCAGCAAAAACCAGCTGTGCCTGAAATAGCACTCTCAGTGCTATGTGGAAAATGACAAAAGCTCAGCAGAGTAGGAGATACTGGTGAGAGACTACTGTACAAGGCTGAAAAGTATGGAGTAGAGCATGGATATGGCAGGAATAAACTTAAATTGAGATTATATGACAAACAGGCTGCCAAAGAGCAGAGTTTAAGAGGTAAAGATCTGGAAAAAAAGGATACTGCAGAGTTGCAAGGCCAAAAATCTATATGCAATTTCCTTTTGAATCATTAGTTAGTTTCTAAGCAGCAGGTGTATGGTAAAACTCTTAAGAAATCCAGTAGAGACCAGTACCTAGGAGGCTAAAGAGCTGAGCAGAGACAAGAGGATCAGAGCAGCTACATGATGTTGAGAGGAAAGGGGTTGGAGTTCAAATGTTATCAAAGTAGAGGGGCCTTGGTAAGCACCCCACACTTTCATTTAAGACCACAGGAGTAAGGATAAAAGGTAAATAAAACAGCCCTACAAAAGCCTAAAACCAGACAATAACAAGATCAAGGTGATATGTTAGGAACCTATCTCATGTCAGAAGAAACCTTAACTCTCTTTGGAAGAAAATAATATCTTCCAGAGCTTCTACACTATTTTATACATAATGTCCAGCATTGTGAGGCATACTAAAAATGTAGGCCCAGATAACTGACAATCAAGAGAAAGAGCAAAAAAGTAAAGAGAGACCTACATTGAACCAGATAGTGGGATCATAAAACAGAGATTAGGAATAACATGTTTGACAGGATAAAAGGAAAACATGGAGAATTGCAGTATAAACATGAAATCTATTTTGAAAAAGTCAAATAGAAATTCTAAAAGTGAAAAATACATTAAGATTCCAAAAGATGTATTAATAGTAGATGAGACATAACAGAATTGATTATTAATAAACTGTAAGATATGTCTGTGGAAAATATTCAGATTGAAGCACAGAGGGAAATAAAAGAGTGGAACTAAAGAAATGCAGAAAAAAGTCCAAAAGATATATATGGACAGAATCAAAAGGTTGAAATGTACAAAAGCGATAATGGGGAGGTAAAAGGAATTATGACGTGGGTAGATTCTTATCTTGTTCATAAAGCAGTAAAATACTAATTCAAAGTAAACTGTAATGAATAAATTTGGAGTAAGTTTGAAGAATAGTAAAAGTACCAATTCAAGATAGACTATAAAATAAGGAGGAATATTGGAATCTCTAGGGAAACTATGAAAAGAATACTGTAAGATCATAAAATTAGGAAGCTAATAGTAGAGAAAAATGGAATAAATAATACAAGATTAATCCAAAAGAAGACAAAGGGGAGGTGGGAAGAAAAGGGGAAAAATATATATTGCTTATTTGTCTATCTGGAATTAATTTGTGTAAAGTTTGTAAAATGTAATTGGAGAAACAAGTTGTAGAAGCCATCTGTTGCTTTTGATTGCTCTGTTTCTATTTTGTCATTTTTCCTTTAGGAAACCATCACAATTCTCCTGCAGAGAATCATCTTTCCCCCATTTTCAGTCCATGTAGTTTACGTGAGGATGACTGTAATCTCTTACTCTGGGGTAAATGTGTGACCCAGAGTAAGCCAATGAGCCTCAATTCTGGTAAATCTGTGACCCAGAGTAAGTCAATGAGCCTCAATTCTGGTAGTTCTGTTGGAACTTTTGGGAAAATTTGAATTGCCGGCTGTAAGGTTTTATAAATCTGGTATTGGGGAAAGCAGAACTATAAAATGGGAACAAAGACTGAGGTTTTTTTTTGATTACGTTTTGCAGATTACAGCATTTTATTCAGGACACGAAAGTTTTACTGCCTAGAGTTTTGTTTTTAAAAAAACAAACCCTCTCTAAACAGGTTTTAACAGACCTTCCATGTAGCAGCACTTGAAAGGCTGAGTTTTAATAGCACAATTTGTGCTCCTGGATCCATTCATGCCCAAAGTTACGACGTTATGGAATTTTCAGTTATATAAGCTAATGCATTCTCTTCTTGGCTTAAGAGAGTTTGAAGTATGCTTCTGTCTATTATAATCTCAGTTCTGATGGGTATGCCCAATATGTCTTAATATTTAAAACTGCTTGGATGGTACATAAACACCATTATCTTCTGATATAATGCAAGTTAATATCCAGATATAAGGCACTGCCAAATCTCACCAAACATTCTTTGCCTAGGAATATTGATTAAATTCAGGTCAGGACTGTCCATCAATGGGAGAGAAAAGCACCATTAGTTGTTAAACTCTCAAGATATTCTCATCATGAGAAAAGTGAAAATTTCCAGAATTCAATTAGATATGGTAAACACACCGGCTATTTAAAATTCAATATTTTCTCCTGGTTAGGAATTTATACTGGTATTTAATTCTTTGCTCCTATGCGCCCCCCTCTTTCTGCATATAGAAACAAACATACATACACACATACAACATAATAAATTTTCCTCTAACTTGAAATCATTGTTTAGTCAATGATCACATAGTTTTCTATCATGCCTGTTTTGAAAGAGAGAATTTCAGGCAAAGATAAAACACAGGCATTCTTATTCAAATGTGTTAAAACTAAGAGATACTAGGTGAAAGCTCTAAAAAATCAAAATTTTATACATGCACACACACCTATCTAATACACTGATTTCAAGCTACTGAACTCATCTTTGCCAAACAAGGAAAACATAAGACATTTTAGTTTTACCTTGTAAAACAATTCCGAAAATCTGAATGACAATTAGAATCAAAACAACGGATGACTTCTGAAATACACCCCTTAACAACTACTATAATATTTTCTAAAGTATTACTTCTTCAAAAAGGCAATTCTAATGGTTTATTTCAAAAAGGACACAACTGATCAATCATCTAATTTCAACAAGTTTTCCATAAAAATCACATTTAATAAAAATATTTTTCCATGAATTTTGGATTTCTATTTAATAAAAAAAAATGCATCCCTTTGAAAACTTCCAATACAATGAAACTAAATAGATTCATTTATTAGAATTAAGCTGAAAGGTGATTTTTCTATGAAGTGTTTAAAGGGTTTCAGAATGTCCATAAATTTAAATTACACTCATGTGAACAGTTAATAAACTATAGTGTTTATAGGGAACATATTGAAATCAGAAAATCCTAGTAAAGTGTCAATCAGAAACATCTGTGAGAAAAGCACAAAAATTTAAATGAAATACAATCTTTTCAGATTACATATATAGCACTGAGTTGTTAAAATACATATAAGAAAAGGATAGAAATAGAAACAATACCCTTTTTAGTTGTTGTTCTTTTAAGCTTCTCACTGTCCTTGCAGGCTCAGAAATGAAGTTTTTATAGTTTTCACATATATTGATCCGAGACTGGGCTACCTGCATTGTTCCCTCGAGAAAAGATTTCCAAACAGGATACATGCTCCTAAATTCACAGGACAGAAAAGTATTAAGCAGGGAAAAGGAAGAAAAGGTTGGCTAACCATTTGCTTATAGGCTAGTACTGAAAAATAGAATGAATGTCTGGTTTATAATCTTTGTAAATGTATTTATAATGACTTACAGGTAATAATATTTTAACAAGGTAAGTATAAACATGACACATACTTCATTTTTTAGAGCTTGGCAATGGGGTATTTTGATTCATTAAATATTCTTAATAATGGAGGAACATGATACAAGGATTATAGTTCTAGACAAAGCTACTATAAAAATTAGTGAATAATTTATCTGATAATTCACACTTTTACTATCTTAGAGTCCTCATTATAAATAACAATATCATTATTTTATTAATATATTATCCGAATTTTACAGGTGAGATAACTGACGTCCAGAGATACTTATAAATTAGAAACTCATCTTAGATCACACAACAAGATACAGACCAAGGTCAGGTACCACCAAATTGTATCCTCTTTCAACTATATCCTACTACTTTTTTACATAAATTGATGTGGCTGGAAAAGCATACATCATGAACAACTGCTTTTTGCTTAAGAAGTCTATTTTGTCTGACAAAAGAAGTCTATGTTATAGTTGCTCTCTGTTGTAATTTGTCTCTCTGTTGTAATAATGCTTAGCCACCAACACATTGGCTTAGAGCCATTCCAACAAGTCCCATCCTCTTTGCTTGACAAATACTTGGAGAAATCTTTGGTAAAATTAAAAAAAAAAATCACCCTTTGCTTTTTCTAGCCAACTTTCTTTTCAAACTTTCTCTTCTACTTTGCTAAATGCCTTACCCAGTTCTAATATGCTCCATATTTTATAACATCATAACAATGGGTAGTACTTTGTTTTTTTAAATGAGATACTTGTACTGAAATTTTTGATAGATTATAATGATCATGTTTTGAGATTTCCCTTCTGGTATCACATGAATTTTTCTATTACAGCAATATATAGGACCATATGCTATATAAATGCTAGAAAAAGAAAATGCCTGCGTTACCATCCTAGTTAGAATGATAGACTATCATAGTCTATTATAGCCAAGGAGTCTTATGGATTATCAGTTTAGATGGATATATTTACTTATTTAAACAGAGGTATATTACCATTCTTCGGAAAAAAGATCCAGTATGTTATGCCAGCAAAAAAAAAAAAAAAAAAAAGTCATCGTAAAAACAATGATGAACTTAGGAACAGCAAAATTAATGTCCTTCAAGGCCTGTGTGCATGATAACTGATAGAACTTATGATGTAAATTTACCACAAGCCCTCTTAAGCAGTTTAAATAACTGATTTTCTCAGAGAATGCACTGGGAGAAAAATTTAATACTGTACTTTGTAACTATTGGTTTATTCATAAAAATATTTTAAAATAATAATGAAAATGAGAGAGAACCATTATGAATTGGGATGGATGGATGGGAGGGAAGGAGGGTGGGAAGAAACTTGATTTTTCCATTCATTCAAGGTCTTCCCTTAGAGTGTTGTAACTCTTACCCTTTACGCCTTCATCTAGGAAATGCTAATCACCCTTCAAATCTCAGCTTAAATGCAACTTCCTTAGGTAAGTTTTCATAATTACCACCAAGCTATCCCTTAAATTCCATCAGGACCATCTCTGTTATTTGTTCACATGGTCCTAGCACTTTTTCTTCATGGGACTTAAGAGTTTTCAATTACAAATATTTTTATGCAATTGTTTAGCTAATGTTTGTAACTCTCATAGTGAAAAATCCATGAAGGAAAGGCATACTTATGATTTTAATTCCTATGGCCTAGCACATGACCTAAAAATTAGTGAGGTTTCAATAAGTATGTGTGGAATGAAAGAATGAATGAATGAATTGTGATGACTGTACACTAAAAAGAAAAATCCTCTCACTATAAAGAAAGTTAATAAAAGACACCTTTAGACATTAGCAGATTCATAGCAGGTAAACATATCTGTAACAATGAATAACAAGAAAAGCACAGAATTTAGTTGCCAGTCAGAAGATCTCAGTTCACGTTCTAGTTTAACTAATGTAACTAATTGTAGTCTACCTCACAATACTTTAATTTCCTCAATTGGCAAATGGTAAGAAATAATGAAAATACACCATGTTGTTTACAGGACTATTTTAATAACTAAATGCAACAATGTGAAAACTCTTGGCACAAAGATTCTGTTATATTAATAAACACTAAAAGTAGTAGAATATTGGTAAACATAGGAGTACTTCTAATTAACATTATAGTGATGGTTCTAATGGTGACGGTATTATTCATTTTGACTAAGGCAAAATAAGGCTATGCACCAGGAAATAACACTCTCATGGGGCATAACCTGGATTTTATCATTACCAATCACTAACACCCTGCTCTAACCCCCATTTCAATCATCCACTCTCTGAACAACAAATAAATCTAATATTTCTACTCACTTCCTTTAGGGTCCTCATTCCAACAATTATTAACTCTTTTAGAACCCTTAATTCATTTGATCCTGCTTCTTTTTCACTGTTTCTCATCCCTCTCTCACTCTCCTTTCTTCAGCTCTTTACCCAGCCTAGGTATTGAGGTCCATCATTATAATCACTCCTTTATACAGGTTATCACCCTGCTTTTCTCTTTTTCTATCATTAAAAACTACAAATTCCAACCTTGGTTAGATCTAAAACTTTGTTTATACCACACCAAATCTATACAACAGAACATGGCTAGAGAAATAATTATTTCCTGATCTTATCTTAAATTCATGACAAATAAAATCTAGTAGTGAGGGCACATGGGTGGTTCAGTGGTAGAATGCAAGCCTTCCATGTGGGAAATCCAGGTTTGATTCCTAACCCATGCACTTTCCAAAACAAACAAACAATAACAAAATTTCAACAAATGGTACAGCAATAACAGGATACTCACATAGATAAAAAATGAAATGTGACCCCATCATACAGCATACAAAAAAAAAAAATCTAGTAATCTCTCTCTTCTTTTTTTCAGTTTTATTCTGGTTCTTTATCAAATAAAGCTGAATTCAGTTGTTGAAATAAGTTGACTAGAAAGATTAGATACTGTACTACAGAAAATTTAAATTTTGGACAAAATAAACATTTTCTCTTTGCTTCACGCAAAAATTAAAGCTTTAAAATACAGACAACAATATTTTTTATGGTGTATACAGGTTTACCTTAGTTTTAACCAGATCTCTTTCATCACATTTTAAATCAGAGTTTGTTCTCTTTCAGCTTTTTTTTTAAACAGTTGTTGTATGGACTTATGCTGACTTACAGAGCTGGAGAACTAAACTTGAGTCTCAGGTGTCACAGAGGTAGTTTAAGTTCCATGGCACTACTAAGTTATACAAGGAGCAAAGCATTTCAGAATTCAAAGACAACACTTAAAGCTTACTATCGAAACTCTAATTTTTTTTTCTTGTTTTAGGGCAGTATATTCTCAAATATATACTGTCTGTAAAGGAAGGAATTCATATTCACAAAATGTTTGTGACGTAAACATTAGGAGTCAAATATTCCACCCATGCTTTTTTTTTTTTTTTGCTTTTGGATAGACTCCTTCAATGGATTTACATTATTGTTACTTTTTTTTCATTTCTTATTTTTTATTTTTTTTATTAATTAACGGAAAAAAAGAAATTAACCCAACATTTAGAAATCATACCATTCTACATATGCAATCAGTAATTCTTTTTTTTTTTCATTTTATTTAATTTTTTTTTGAAATTTTTTTTTATTAATTAAAAAAATTAATTAACACAACATTAGAAATCAATCCATTCTACGTATGCAATCAGTAATTCTTAATATCATCACATACGTGTATGGTCATCATTTCTCAGTACATATGCATCGATTTAGAGAAAGAAATAGCACGACAACAGAAAAAGAAATAAAGTGATAACACAGAGAAAACACAAATAAAAATAAAAAGTACAAAAAAATGTAAGAGAAAGAAAAAAAACAACAAAAAAAAACTATAGATCAGATGCAGCTTCATTCAGCGTTCCAACATAATTACATTACAATTAGGCAGTATTGTACTGACCATTTTTTTTTTTTAGACATCATACCATTCTACATATGCAATCAGTAATTCTTAACATCATCACATAGATGCATGATCATCGTTTCTTAGTACATTTGCATCGGTTTAGAAGAACTAGCAGTATAACAGAAAAAAATATAGAATGTTAATATAGAGAAAAAAAATAAAAGTAATAATAATAAGAACAAAACAAACAAAACAAAACAAAACAAGAACCTATCGCTCGGATGCAGCTTCGTTCAGTATTTTAACATGATTACTTTAAAATTAGGTATTATTGTGCTGTCCATTTTTGAGTTTTTGTATCTAGTCCTGTTGCACAGTCTGTATCCCTTCAGCTCCAATTACCCATTATCTTACCCTGTTTCTAACTCCTGCTGAACTCTGTTACCAATGACATATTACAAGTTTATTCTCGAGTGTCGATTCACATCATTGGGACCATACAGTATTTGTCTTTTAGTTTTTGGCTAGACTCACTCAGCATAATGTTCTCTAGGTCCATCCATGTTATTACATGCTTCATAAGTTTATCCTGCCTTAAAGCTGCATAATATTCCATCGTATGTATATACCACAGTTTGTTTAGCCACTCGTCTGTTGATGGACATTTTGGCTGTTTCCATCTCTTTGCAATTGTAAATAACGCTGCTATAAACATTGGTGTGCAAATGTCTGTTTGAGTTTTTGCCCTTAATTCCTTTGAGTAGATTCCCAGCAATGGTATTGCTGGGTCGTATGGCAATTCTATATTCAGCTTTTTGAGGAACTGCCGAACTGCCTTCCACAGTGGTTGCACCATTTGGCATTCCCACCAACAGTGGATAAGTGTGTCTCTTTCACCGCATCCTCTCCAGCACTTGTCATTTTCTGTTTTGTTGATAATGGCCACTCTGGTGGGTGTGAGATGATATCTCATTGTGGTTTTGATTTGGATTTCTCTAATGGCCAGGGACATTGAGCATCTCTTCATGTGTCTTTTGGCCATTTGTATTTCCTCCTCTGAGAGGTGTCTATTCAAGTCTTTTTCCCATTTTGTAATTGGGTTGGCTATCTTTTTGTTGCTGAGTTGAACAATCCCATTATAAATTCTGGATACTAGACCTTTATCTGATATGTCGTTTCCAAATATTGATTCCCATTGTGTAGGCTGTCTTTCTACTTTCTTGATGAAGTTCTTTGATGCACAAAAGTGTTTAATTTTGAGGAGCTCCCATTTATTTATTTCCTTCTTCAGTGCTCTTGCTTTAGGTGTAAGGTCCATTCAACCGCCTCCAATTGTAAGATTCATAAGATATCTCCCTACATTTTCCTCTAACTGTTCTATGGTCTTAGACCTAATGTTTAGATCTTTGATCCATTTTGAGTTAACTTTTGTGTAGGGTGTGAGATATGGGTCTTCTTTCATTCTTTTGCATATGGATATCCAGTTCTCTAGGCACCATTTATTGAAGAGACTGTTCTGTCCCAGGTGAGTTGGCTTGACTGCCTTATCAAAGATCAAATGTCCATAGATGAGAGGGTCTATATCTGAGCACTCTATTCGATTCCATTGGTCGATATATCTATCTTTATGCCAATACCATGCTGTTTTGACCACTGTGGCTTCATACTATGCCTTAAAGTCAGGCAGTGCAAGACCTCCAGCTTCGTTTTTTTTCCTCAAGATGTTTTTAGCAATTCGGGGCACCCTGCCCTTCCAGATAAATTTGCTTATTGGTTTTTCTATTTCTGAAAAATAAGTTGTTGGGATTTTGATTGGTATTGCATTGAATCTGTAAATCAATTTAGGTAGGATTGACATCTTAACTATATGTAGTCTTCCAATCCATGAACACGGTATGCCCTTCCATCTGTTTAGGTCTTCTGTGATTTCTTTTAGCAGTTTTTTGTAGTTTTCTTTATATAAGTTTTTTGTCTCTTTAGTTAAATTTATTCCTAGGTATTTTATTCTTTTAGTTGCAATTGTAAATGGGATTCGTTTCTTGATTTCCCCCTCCGCTTATTCCTTGCTAGTGTATAGAAATGCTACAGATTTTTGAATGTTGATCTTGTAACCTGCTACTTTGCTGTACTCATTTATTAGCTCTAGTAGTTTTGTTGTGGATTTTTCCGGGTTTTCGACGTATATTATCATATCATCTGCAAACAGTGATGGTTTTACTTCTTCCTTTCCAATTTTGATGCCTTGTGTTTCTTTTTCTTGTCTAATTGCTCTGGCTAGAACCTCCAACACAATGTTGAATAATAGTGGTGATAGTGGACATCCTTGTCTTGTTCCTGATCTTAGGGGGAACGTTTTCAATTTTTCCCCATTAAGGATGATATTAGCTGTGGGTTTTTCATATATTCCCTCTATCATTTTAAGGAAGTTCCCTTGTATTCCTATCCTTTGAAGTGTTTTCAACAGGAAAGGATGTTGAATCTTGTCAAATGCCTTCTCTGCATCAATTGAGATGATCATGTGATTTTTCTGCTTTGATTTGTTGATATGGTGTATTACATTAATTGATTTTCTTATGTTGAACCATCCTTGCATACCTGGGATGAATCCTACTTGGTCATGATGTATAATTCTTTTAATGTGTTGTTGGATACGATTTGCTAGAATTTTATTGAGGATTTTTGCATCTATATTCATTAGACAGATCGGCCTGTAGTTTTCTTTTCTTGTAATATCTTTGCCTGGTTTTGGTATGAGGGTAATGTTGGCGTCATAGAATGAATTAGGTAGTTTTCCCTCCACTTCGATTTTTTTGAAGAGTTTGAGGAGAGTTGGTACTAATTCTTTCTGGAATGTTTGATAGAATTCACATGTGAAGCCGTCTGGTCCTGGACTTTTCTTTTTAGGAAGCTTTTGAATGCCTAATTCAATTTCTTTACTTGTGATTGGTTTGTTGAGGTCATCTATGTCTTCTTGAGTCAAAGTTGGTTGTTCATGTCTTTCCAGGAACCCGTCCATTTCATCTAAATTGTTGTATTTATTAGCGTAAAGTTGTTCATAGTATCCTGTTATTACCTCCTTTATTTCTGTGAGGTCAGTCGTTATGTCTCCTCTTCCATTTCTGATCTTATTTATTTGCATCCTCTCTCTTCTTCTTTTTGTCAATCTTGCTAAGGGCCCATCAATCTTATTGATTTTCTCATAGAACCAACTTCTGGCCTTATTGATTTTCTCTATTGTTTTCATGTTTTCAATTTCATTTATTTCTGCTCTAATCTTTGTTATTTCTTTCCTTTTGCTTGCTTTGGGGTTAGCTTGCTGTTCTTTCTCCAGTTCTTCCAAATGGATAGCTAATTCCTGAATTTTTGCCTTTTCTTCTTTTCTGATATAGGCATTTAGAGCAATAAATTTCCCTCTTAGCACTGCCTTTGCTGCGTCCCATAAGTTTTGATATGTTGTGTTTTCATTTTCATTCACCTCGAGGTATTTGCTAATTTCTCTAGCAATTTCTTCTTTGACCCACTCGTTGTTTAGGAGTATGTTGTTGAGCCTCCACGTATTTGTGAATTTTCTGGCACTCTGCCTATTATTGATTTCCAACATCATTCCTTTATGGTCCGAGAAAGTGTTGTGTAAGATTTCAATCTTTTTAAATTTGTTAAGACTTGCTTTGTGACCCAGCATATGGTCTATCTTTGAGAATGATCCATGAGCACTTGAGAAAAAGGTGTATCCTGCTGTTGTGGGATGTAATGTCCTATAAATGTCTATTAAGTCTAGTTCATTTATAGTAATATTCAGATTCTCTATTTCTTTGTTGATCCTCTGTCTAGATGTTCTGTCCATTGATGAGAGTGGTGAGTTGAAGTCTCCAACTATTATGGTATATGAGTCTATTTCCCTTTTCAGTGTTTGCAGTGTATTCCTCACGTATTTTGGGGCATTCTGATTCGGTGCGTAAATATTTATGATTGTTATGTCTTCTTGCTTAATTGTTCCTTTTATTAGTATTTAGTGTCCTTCTTTGTCTCTTTTAACTGTTTTACATTTGAAGTCTAATTTGTTGGATATTAGTATAGCCACTCCTGCTCTTTTCTGGTTGTTATTTGCATGAAATATCTTTTCCCAACCTTTCACTTTCAACCTATGTTTATCTTTGGGTCTAAGATGTGTTTCCTGTAGACAGCATATAGAAGGATCCTGTTTTTTAATCCATTCTGCCAATCTATGTCTTTTGATTGGGGAATTCAGTCCATTGACATTTAGTGTTATTACTGTTTGGATAATATTTTCCTCTAACATTTTGCCTTTTGTATTATATATATCATATCTGATTTTCCTTCTTTCTACACTCTTTTCCATATCTCTCTCTTCTGTCTTTTTGTATCTGACTCTAGTGTTCCCTTTAGTATTTCTTGCAGAGCTGGTCTCTTGGTCACAAATTCTTTCAGTGACTTTTTGTCTGAGAATGTTTTAATTTCTCCCTCATTTTTGAAGGATAATTTTGCTGGATATAGGAGTCTTGGTTGGCAGTTTTTCTCTTTTAGTATTTTAAATATATCATCCCACTGTCTTCTAGCTTCCATGGTTTCTGCTGAGAAATCTACACATAGTCTTATTGGGTTTCCCTTGTATGTAATGGATTGTTTTTCTCTTGCTGCTTTCAAGATCTTCTCTTTCTCTTTGACCTCTGACGTTCTAACTAGTAAGTGTCTTGGAGAACGCCTATTTGGGTCTAATCTCTTTGGGGTGCGCTGCACTTCTTGGATCTGTAATTTTAGGTCTTTCATAAGAGTTGGGAAATTTTCAGTGATAATTTCTTCCATTAGTTTTTCTCCTCCTTTTCCCTTCTCTTCTCCTTCTGGGACACCCACAACACGTATATTTGTGCGGTTCATATTGTCCTTGAGTTCCCTGATACCCTGTTCAAATTTTTCCATTCTTTTCCCTATAGTTTCTGTTTCTTTTTGGAATTCAGATGTTCCATCCTCCAAATCACTAATTCTATCTTCTGTCTCTTTAAATCTATCATTGTAGCTATCCATTATTTTTTCTATGTTTGCTACTTTATCCTTCACTTCCATAAGTTTTGCGATTTGTTTTTTCAGTTTTTCTATTTCTTCTTTATGTTCAGCCCATGTCCTTTTCATGTCCTCCCTCAATTTATCGATTTCATTTTTGAAGAGGTTTTCCATTTCTGTTCGTATATTCAGCATTAGTTGTCTCAGCTCTTGTGTCTCATTTGAGCTATTGGTTTGTTCCTTTGACTGAGTCATATTCTCAATCTTTTGAGCGTGGACAGTTATCTTCTGCTGCTGGCGTCTGGGCATTTATTCAGATTTCTCTTGGTGTTGGACCCAGCAAGGTTGTAAGATTTTTCTGTGAAATCTCTGGGATCTGTTTTTCTTAACTTGCCCAGTACGTGGCGCACGTGGCACACGTTTGTCTCAAGTGTTTGGAATGGGTCTCCCCCAGTCACCGATCTCCGTGGCCTGGGGATTTCGGATCCAATTCTCTCCGTTGGTTCAGGGGCCGCGCGTGGTGGGGGCGTCAGCTGCCGCAGCTTGAGGGGACCCTGTGGCTGGTTGCGGGCCGCAGCGGGCCTGGGGGATTCCCCACCGGACCAGGAAGCCTCCCGTGGGGGGGGGCTACCGCGGCTTGGATAGCCCTCCTATCCGAGACTCGTATCCGCGGACTCGAAGCAGAGACTCGAAGCTGCCCGCAAAAGAGGGGTGCCGCCTGCCTCGGCTTGGGAAACTTGTTTCTCCAATACTCTCAGCCGGCCCGGAAAGGAGGGAGGGAGTAGCTCGGACCACCGCAGCTGCCGCTGATCGGGAAATCGCACGCCGCTCGGGGGTCTCACCGCAGCCAAGTCTCGTAGTCAGTCTAGCCAGCCCAGACTTTGGATAGCCCTCTGATCTGAGATTCGTAGCCGCGGACTCAAAGCCGAGACTCGAAGCCGCCCGCAAAAGAAGGGCGCCGCCAGCCTCGGCTTGGGAAACTTGCTTCTCCGATACTCTCAGCCGGCCCGGGAAGGAGGGAGGGATTAGCTCGGACCGCCGCAGCTGCGGCTGCTCGGCAAATCGCGCGCTGCTCGGGGGTCTCGCCGCAGCCAAGAGTCGCAGTCATACTTGCCAGCCCAGACTTTGGATAGCCCTCTGATCCGAGACTCGTAGCTGCGGACTCGAAGCCGAGACTCGAAGCCGCCCGCAAAAGTGTGGCGCCAGCCGCCTTGGCTGGGAAGCTTGTCTCTCTGAGTCTCTCAGCCAGCCCGGGAAGGAGGGAGGGATTAGCTCGGACCGCCGCAGCTGCAGCCGCTCGGGGGTCTCGCCGCAGCCAAGTCTCGCAGTTAGACTTGCCAGCCCAGACTTTGGATAGCCCTCTGATCCGGGACTCGTAGTCGCGGACTCGAAGCCGAGACTCGAAGCCGCCCGCAAAAGTGTGGCGCCGGCCGCCTTGGCTGGGAAGCTTGTCTCTCCGCGTCCCTCAGCCAGCCCGGGAAGGAGGGACGGATTAGCTCAGACCGCTGCAGCTGCGGCTGCTCAGGAAATCGCCCGCCGCTCGGGGATCTCACTCACCGCAGCCGAGTTTTGCAGTCAGACTAACCAGCCCAGACTGGGTTACGCTGTGTGTCCATTCCCTACTGTAGCCCCGGGAGCTGTTCTGTACTGTTTCTGTTCACCTATTAGTTGATTTGGAGTCGGAGGAACTAAGACGCATGTACCTTACTAAGACGCCATCTTGGATCCCCTGCAATCAGTAATTCTTAACATCATCACATAGATGCATGATCATTGTTTCTTAGTACATTTGGATCGGTTTAGAAGAACTAGCAACACAACAGAAAAAGATATAGAGACTTCCGGAGAAGATGGCGGCTTAGTAAGACGCGCGGGTCTTAGTTCCTCCTCCAGAAAAGCAACTAAAGAAACAGAAACAATATGAAACAGCTCCCGGAGTCACGACAGAGACCAAAAAGAAAGCGTACCCCATTCTGGAACAGCTGACGGGCAGGGAGAATCTGCTGCAGTGAGATACCCGAGGGGCGCGCGTTTTCCCGGCCGGGGCGGCTGGCAACTGGGGTCCCCTCCACGCACGTGGCTCCCCGGTCTGACTGGGAACGTTGGATAGCGGGGCCCTCCCGTCACGCTTGGCATTTCGGGCCAGCTGGGCAATTAGGACCGGCACTCTCCCAAGCCGCGGCGGCCAGCAACCCCCGCCTCCACGAGCGGTTTCCCGGGCCGACTGCCGTGCAGACAGACGAGCGCCACGAGCGCCACCTACTGGGCAGGAAAAGAAAAACAGAGCCCAGATATTTCACAGAAAAAGCTTTCAACCAGCTGGGTCCCACACCCAGGGAAATCTGATCAAATGCCCAGACACCAACAGAAAATAATGGATGACGCTCGGAAAATTGAAGGTATGGCCCAGTCAAAGGAACAAACCAATAGTTCAAATGAGATACAGGAGCTGAGACAACTAATGCTGAATATACGAACAGAAATGGAAAAACTCTTCAAAAACCAAATCAATAAATTGAGGGAGGACATGAAGAGGACATGGGCTGAACAAAAAGAAGAAATAGAAAAACTGAAAAAACAAATCACAGAACTTATGGGAGTGAAGGACAAAGAAGAAAAAATGGAAAAAACAATGGATACCTACAATGGTAGATCTAAAGAGACAGAAGCTACAATTAGTGAACTGGAGGATGGAACATCTGAATTCCAAAAAGAAACAGAAACTATAGGGAAAAGAATGGAAAAACTTGAGCAGGGGATCAGGGAACTGAATGACAATATGAAGCGCACAAATATACGTGTTGTGGGTGTCCCAGAAGGAGAAGAGAAGGGAAAAGGAGGAGCAAAACTAATGGAAGAAATTATCACTGAAAATTTCCCAACTCTTATGAAAGACCTAAATTTGCAGATCCAAGAAGTGCAGCGCACCACAAAGAGAATAGACCCAAATAGGCGTTCTCCAAGACACTTACTAGTTAGAATGTCAGAGGTTAAAGAGAAAGAGAGGATCTTGAAAGCAGCAAGAGAAAAACAATCCATCACATACAAGGGAAACCCAATAAGACTATGTGTAGAATTCTCAGCAGAAACCATGGAAGCTAGAAGACAGTGGGATGATATATTTAAATTACTAAAAGAGAAAAGCTGCCAACCAAGACTCCTATATCCAGCAAAATTGTCCTTCAAAAATGAAGGAGAAATTAAAACATTTATAGACAAAAATTCACTGAGAGAATTTGTGACCAAGAGACCAGCTCTGCAAGAAATACTAAAGGGAGCACGAGAGTCAGATACGAAAAGACAGAAGAGAGAGGTATGGAGTAAAGTGTAGAAAGAAGGAAAATCAGATATGATATATATAATACAAAAGCCAAAATGGTAGAGGAAAATATTATCCAAACAGTAATAATACTAAAAGTTAATGGACTGAATTTCCCAATCAAAAGACATAGAATGGCAGAATGGATTACGACCCAGCAATACCACTGCTAGGTATCTACTCAAAGGACTTAAGGGCAAAGACACAGACGGACATTTGCACACCAGTGTTTATAGCAGCATTATCTATAATTGCAAGAGATGGAAACAGCCAAAATGTTCATCAACAGATGAGTGGCTAAACAAACTGTGGCGTATACCTATGATGGAATATTATGCAGCTTTAAGACAGACTAAACTTATGAAGCATGTAATAACATGGATGGACCTAGAGAACATTATGCTGAGTGAGTCTAGCCTAAAACTAAAGGACAAATACTGTAAGGTCCCACTGATGTGAACCGACATTCGAGAATCAGCTTGGAATATATCATTGGTAACAGAGACCAGCAGGAGTTAGAAACAGGGTAAGGTAATGGGTAATTGGAGCTGAAGGGATACAGACTGTGCAACAGGACTAGATACAAAAACTCAAAAATGGACAGCACAATAATACCTAAGTGTAATGTAACTATGTTGGAACACGGAATGAAGCTGCACCTGAAATATGGTTTTTTGTTTGTTTGTTTGTGTGTTTGTATCTTTTGTTTTTGTTTTTTTTCTTTTTCCTTTTTATATATATATATTATTAGTATTATTATTTTAATTCTCTTCTCTATATTAACATTCTATATCTTTTTCTGCTGTTTTGCTAGTTCTTTTCCTGGGTCGATGCAAATGTACTAAGAAATGATGATCATGCATCTATGTGGTGATACTAAGAATTGCTGAGTGCATTTGTAGAATGGAATGATTTCTAAATGTTGTGTTAATTTCTTTTCTTTTTTTTGATTAATAAAAAAATTTTAAAAAAAGATATAGAATGTTAATATAGAGAAAAAAATAAAAGTAATAATAGTAAAAACAAACAAACAACAACAAAAAAAACCTATAGCTCAGATGCAGCTTCATTCAGTGTTTTAACATGATTACTTTACAATTAGGTATTATTGTGCTGTCCATTTTTGAGTTTTTGTATCTAGTCCTGTTGCACAGTCTGTATCCCTTCAGCTCCAATTACCCATTATCTTACCCTGTTTCTAACTCCTGCTGGATTCTGTTACCAATGACATATTCCAAGTTTATTCTCGAATGTTGGTTCACATCAGTGGGACCACACAGTATTTGTCCTTTAGTTTTTGGCTAGACTCACTCAGCATAATGTTCTCTCTTCTGTCTTTTCGTGTCTGACTCTCGTGCTCCCTTTAGTATTTCTTGCAGAGCTGGTCTCTTGGTCACAAATTCTCTCAGTGACTTTTTGTCTGAGAATGTTTTAATTTCTCCCTCATTTTTGAAGGACAATTTTGCTGGATATAGGAGTCTTGGTTGGCAGTTTTTCTCTTTTAGTAATTTAAATATATCATCCCACTGTCTTCTAGCTTCCATGGTTTCTGCTGAGAATTCTACACATAGTCTTATTGGGTTTCCCTTGTATGTGATGGATTGTTTTTCTCTTGCTGCTTTCAAGATCCTTTCTTTCTCTTTGACCTCTGACATTCTAACTAGTAAGTGTCTTGGAGAACGCCTATTTGGGTCTAATCTCTTTGGGGTGCACTGCACTTCTTGGATCTGTAATTTTACGTCTTTCATAAGAGTTGGGAAATTCTCAGTGATAATTTCTTCCATTAGTTTTTCTCCTCCTTTTCCCTTCTCTTCTCCTTCTGGGACACCCACAACACGTATATTTGTGCGGTTCATATTGTCCTTGAGTTCCCTGATACCCTGTTCAAATTTTTCCATTCTTTTCCCTATAGTTTCTGTTTCTTTTTGGAATTCAGATGTTCCATCCTCCGAATCAATAATTCTATCTTCGGTCTCTTTAAATCTATCATTGTAGGTATCCATTGTTTTTTCCATCTTTTCTACTTTATCCTTCACTTCCATAAGTTCTGTGATTTGTTTTTTCAGATTTTCTATTTCTTCTTTTTGTTCAGCCCATGTCTTCTTCATGTCCTCCCTCAATTTATCGATTTGGTTTTTGAAGAGTTTTCCATTTCTGTTCGTATATTCAGCATTAGTTGTCTCACCTCCTGTATCTCATCTGAACTATTGGTTTTTTCTTTTGACTGGGACATATTTTCAATTTTCTGAGCATGATCCGTTATCTTCTGCTGGCGTCTGGGCATTTAGTCAGATTTCCCTGGGTGTTGGACCGAACAGGTTGAAAGATTCTTCTGTGAAATCTCTGTGTTCTGTTTTTCTTATCCTGCCCAGTAGGTGGCGCTCGTGGCACATGTTTGTCTGCGGGTCCCACCAGTAAAAGGTGCTGTGGGTCCTTTAACTTTGGAAAACTCTTGCCCTGGGGGAGGTTCGCCAGCCGAAGCGGCTTGGAAGAGTGCCAGTTGGCCCGGGGATCGGAATGCGGTGAGGGTCGCCGGCCGCCGCAGCCCGGGGGAGCGCCCGTCCGAATCTCCTAGTCGGCCCGGGGCGCCAAGCGTGGTGGGAGGGCGCCAGCCGCCGCGGCCCGGGAGAGTGCACCGTTCCCAGCCGGACTGGGGAGTCACGTGTTTGGAAGGGACCCCCCCCGGTCACCGTTCTCCGCGGCCTGGGGATTTCCAATCCAATTCTCTCAGTTGGTCCGGAGGGCCGTGCATGGTGGGGGCGCCAGCCACCGCAGCTTGAGGGGACCACCTGCCCAATTCTGCCAGCTGGCCCAGGAAGGAGGAAGGGAGGGACTCCGGCCGCTTGCCGCCCCACCTGGGGAAGTTCGCACCCCTTGGCAATCTCACCGGAGCGGGTTCTCCCAGCCAGTCAGCCGTTCCAGGATGGGGTACGCTGTCTTTTTGATCTCTGTCATGGCTCTGGGAGCTGTTCTGTATCGTTTCTACTCCCCTAGTAGCTGTTCTGGGGGAGGAAAGGTGAGGATGGCAAGGCTGTCGAGGACGGTGGCGGAGGAGCCGGTGAAGGCGGAAGAGGGCACGGTGGTGGTTGGAGAGCCGCGGCTCTGAGAATACTGCTTGCTGCTGCACCTGGATTGGACCTTCTTGAGCGACTCCCGTGGCCGCTCAGCGCTCCGGAGCGCTGCTCCAAGGCTGCCTGGGGCCGCTCTTTCCTGCCGCCGCCGCCGGCGGCCTGGCACTCCACTCCGGTGGGAGCCGCGTCCCCTTCCGAACTCTAATTTTTATGAGCATTTTTAAATGAAGCTACTTTCAGAAATAAAAAATTAGTTCTTTGATATTAACAAATCATAGTGGAGGTTTTGTTCTGTTTCACTTTCACACATATACCAGAGTTATGTTAAGTAACAGATAAAATATAATTTTATATATTTGTCTTGCCTTTATTTTAAAGTCTTTCTGTGTTACAGAAGAAACTCTGACATATAGCTGACCACATATACTTTCAGAGAAGTATTAAAGCAAAGCCATGTAATTTGATAATTTGGCTGTTTCTATGATATGTAGGTTTGTTTTTTGCTTTTTTTTAAAGAATAACTAAAACCATGACTAACAACACCTGTGCTGGTTTGAATCTGCTGTATCCCAGAAAAGCCAAGTTCTTCAATTTTATTCAGTGTTGCTCGGTGGGAGCTTTTTGATCATTTCCATGGAGATGTGACCTACCAGTTGTGGGTGGTAACTTTTGATTAGATGCTTTTTATCTAATGGCAATGTGTCTCCATGCATTCAACGTAGGGCTGCTTACTGGAGCCCTTTAAGAGGGAACCATTTTGGAATGAGCCACGAGAGCTCACCCAGCCAGACACCTTTGATGAAAGAAAACAACCCCTGGGAGCTTCATGAAACAAGAAGCCTGGAGAGAAAGCTAGCAGATGTTACCAAGTTCACCATGTGTCTTTCCAGTTGAGACAGAAACCCTGAACATCATCAGCCTTCTTGAACCAAGGTATCTTTACCCCAGATGATTTAAATTGGACATTTCTATAGGCTTGTTTTAAATTGGATATTTTCACAGCCTTAGAGCCATAAACTTTCAACTTAATAAATTCCCGTTGAATTTGAACAACGGGAATTTGAACAGCTGCTCTGTTCCTGGTATATCGCATGCTGGCAGCCTACAAATTAGAACAACACCATACCATTTTTTAACATCTTATAGATCAATATCAGGAAATAACATGGATAGCGAGAACACTGTCAAATTTTTTAGGAATTTCATATACTCTCTAAATATATAAATAATATTGTTTTACCTATATGAACTTAACCAGTAACAGGATAGTTACTGGTTAATACTTTCCAAACACCCCCTATGTAGTATGTTAAACTATTTTAGCAACTTACTTATACAAGGCAAAAAAATAATTTGTAACAGCTTTTCCCTTAACAGAAGACTTGTCCTCTGAAATAAAGGATTATAAGGCCAACATAAACATTAACAAGGATATTATTCTGATGTAAAATCTTTGTTTTCTAGATGGACTACTTAGATGATTAACAGTAACTTAAAAAAAACATATTAAACTGCAAACTTAACAATCATGTCATTTTAACAGGGAAAAAACTAAACTTCAGTTTTGTATGAATACCTGGCTTGACACAAAAGCTTTCTTTTTTGAAATATATGATAAACAAACATTAAATTTTGGTCAGTACTCACTATACAGATAGAATTCACTTTCATCAACTCATTTTTACAACTCATCCATTCAGGCTTATAGTCAACAATGACTATAAGAAACAAAATTTACCTCCTCCAACTCTACTACTTTCTGAATCTATTCAGGGCTTAAACTCAACAATGACTATTACAAACAAAATTCATTCCCTAAACTTTCTACCACCTTCCATATCCATTTCACTAAGGTTTTAATTCATCCAGACTGCACACAATCAGAAATAAATTTGATAATAAATTCACAAGGCCTTTTGAACCTGCATATTTTCTTCCAATAACAGTATTCATAACGGGAGAAGAACAAAGATACTATAAAATAATGGATGAAAAGAAATTTATGTTTGGGTTTGAAACACAGCCCAGGCATTACATCCTTTTTACACTGAACACAGAAATGATTACTTTGTAATATGCCTAAAATCTCTCAGTCCAATTCAGCACTATCTTCAAAGGTCAGAAAAGTCCGAAGTTTGAAATATAATCAGTTTTTTTTACATTTAAGGGATTTATATCTAGAAAAAAAAAAACCCTGATGTTTTCCACAACATTATTTCCAAGTGCTAAATAATACTAGGAATATGTTAATTTACAAAATTAAGTTATGGCTTCTAAAAAATGTACTTCAGAGTTCTATTTATTTAAATACTACTTTCTTATTGAAAGGTCTTATAAGCGTCATCTCTTCTATGAGGTCTTAGGTCATTCTTTCTCTATATGCCTTTCAATTTTTCCAGTATTTTTATTCCTTCATCACCACTGTCTTATACTATGCCTTAGTACATGTATATTCTAACTAGGAAAAAACCTGGATGAAATTAAGAATTAGGTGTTTTCTATTTATGAGAGCATTTAGTAAAGAAAACAAACAAAACAAAGCTGATTGACATTAACAAAGCCACTAAAAATTCACATTCTTCTACATACTGAGGTAACAAATGGCCTAGTAACCAAAAGCCAGTCTCTGAAATCCAGGTAATCAAGGTTATTAAAAATTTCATTTATATTTTTTACTAAACTTAACTGATTCCTTAAATAGAATATGTTTGAAGTATTAGCATATTCTTATTTTATTATATTTTATAAGTGTCATCATTTACCAGGTACATTTCTCAGTTTATGTAATCTAACCTGTCTTGAGCCATTTTAAGAGCAATTTTGAGATTAATACTAGCTTATTTTATCAGTAAGTTTGTATAAATTTAGGGAGAACATAGACAAGCAGAATAAAATCACATTTGTTCAACTCAAAATTTATCATAAAATTCCTTTTATAAGAGTTTGAAAAAAACTCTGTGTTTATAAATCTTACAACACAAACAGTTTAAGAAGTACACTGAATAACTGGAAAATATACTGCAATTGTTTAATTTGTTCCAAGCCCAAATCCAGGAAAACTTTTCCATTTCTCTCAAAGATCTTTCATTTACTTACTGAAACTTGTTAACTAGATTTTATTCTGTTATTCCTATTCCAAGACTATTTATATATTTTAAATGATCTGATTACTACAGTTACCATTGCAAATTTATTATTGGAGAAAATAATAAACATAGCCTATTCTAAGCCACACCACATCATATCTTTCTGTGCCTAGCCCTCCCCTCCAACTGTTTTAGGTGGTATTGGATGTCATTAGACATCAGGGCAGAATGAAGTCTGGTTTGTTGAATGTCTTAGAGGAGGGCCGTGGAATAGAGTTCATATGCCCTTCTTTAACTACTTCCAATTATTAGATTTACTTTACTAAAGCTTTGACCAGAACTATTGGAAAAGGCCTTTGCCCTTTCCAGAGGCAGCCCTTTGGCAGTTTCCTGCTACGTTAGGGAAATTCCAGGGGTGGTTTCTTTCTAACGTCCAGGTTTGTTTACAATATTACAAAACTAAGGTTTTGAATTTTGCTGTTCAGACAGATATTTCTCTTAACTCATTTTTACTTCAGAAGTACCAATTTATATAGAATTTATATAAAACTGACTATTTTTAAGCAATTCCAACAGAGCCTTTAAAAGAATTTTTGTAACTTTGTTATTACTACCCTGAGGTAGTAATATATATTGAATATATATTGAACAGGCAGAGAGAGACAGAATATATATTGAACAGGCAGAGAGAGAGAAATAGAAAGTTAGTTACACAAGAAACAGAAACACAGAAATACTTTTGAGAGGGACAAATAAAGGACTGAATATATTATTTCATCCTATTATGCAGAACAATTTTAACTATAATATCTTTAATTTCAACTGTAATGATAGTATTTTCATTTTAAATCATTATGTTACAGAAATAATGTGCCCCCCCTTTTTAGACTCATAACTAAAATCTTTCCAATTTTCAGTACAGCCCAAAGATTCCCTTATTAAAGAATTTCCATAATCAGTAACCAATTAGGAACATTTGACCAATACAAATGCAAGAACATACCAACTAACAAATTCAAACAGACACTTAACACTTATTATATTTAAGTAACACCAATTATAATTAGACCAAACATACCAGCTAACAATTAAACAGTCATTTAATGGTTAACACACTGATTAACAATTAAACAAGCATTAAACTCTTACTATACGTAGATAATACACTGGCTACCACTTGAACAGGCCTACTTAATTTCATTAAATACCAATTATTTGTTAGATTACTCATTTTCTAGGAATATTCTCAACAGACAAATTTAGGTCAGGCCTGTACAGCACGGTACCCAGAAAACAGAAAGATGTAGAGGTTAGAGCAAAGGGGATCATTCTGGAAGCTTGACCCATGCATAGGTCAAGAGAACTCAAACCACTATGTTTACCTCCCAATTCACTTTTACCCTTAGAACTCACTCTCCCAATCATATGTCCAGACATGGAACTAGAAACGATTTCTCTCTTTGAAGCTTTTTAAGGTACTAAGAGTCTTTGGGGTGCCAGGAGAACAGAGAACCCTGGTTTCTAAGTCTCTTAACTAAATTCAGTCCAGCAGCTGCATAAGGCTCAGTTACCTGACATATCTGCTCTGCTGGGGCTCCAGAGCCTCAGGCATTCTTTCTGGAGGATTGCCAAGTTGTTACTGGATGAAGGCCATGGAAAATTTAGTAATCTCTTAAGGCTACTCAATAATCTTACTTTATTTCCCCTCAATCCACTTACTCTCCCACTCTTCTATTTTACATCTTCCCTCGTCTCAAACCTCTACTATGACTGCTCTCTCAGCTGCTGAAGAAGTCATTCAAAGACAACATTCACATACTCCCACCACATCTATCAATCTTCCTACAGCTGAACCCATGCATTGTTCCATCCTTATTACTTGGATGAACTGCCTGGACTCCAAAGGCCAAATCTTCACATTTACACTACATTATATTACTTCTCACTCAAGAATATCAACCCAGTAGTTATGCTTTCTCCTACAACATCAACCTTTCCCACTCTACTGTATCATTCTCAAAGGTATGTAAACATACCATCATAGCTCCCATCTAAATACACAATCTCCACTGTCTATTCCCTTTTACAGCAAAGCTCCTTAAAACAACTGTCTAAAAAATTACTGTTTCCACTTTCTCTCTAGACTCCTGGTCTCTCATGATTCCATTGATCAGCCTTTAGTATCCACTACTCTTCTAAAACTGCTTATCAAGGTGAGTTTATCACCTCTCCCTTCTTGAAATGGTTTCTTTACATGGCTTCCAGGACATAGCTCTCTATCTATATCCCTCCATCCCTTCCTCCTTCTCTCCCTCACTCAACTTCTGTTTTGTAAATCAAATTTGTTCACTGAAAATAAATTCCATCACTCTCTTTGTTTTCCTCCTACCTCACTGCTACTCCTTAGTTTCCTTTGCTGGTTCCTTCTTACCTCACTGCCCTGTAAATGCTGGAGTTCCCCAGAGCTCAGTTCCCAGGCTTATTCTTTTAACTATGCTCACTCTTCAGATAAATTTATCCAATCTCATGGCTTTAAATACTTTCAAGATGCTGACTATTTCTGAATTTATAATTCTAGCACAGGTATCTTCCCTGACCCCAACTGCCTACTCAATATCTCCAACTTGGATACTTAATGGGCACCATCTTAAACCTAACATGACGAAAACCAAGTTTTGATTTCCCTACAATCTTTTCTGGTAATCTGTTCCATCTTGTCGACAGCTACTCCAACCTTTTAGCTGCTGAAGCCAACAATCCTGGAGTCATCACTGATTTCTCCTTTTCCTCTCACATCTGATCCATCAAGAAATCCTGACTAATCACTAGACTTTCAGATTATATATGGAATCTGATTACTACCTATCCCTTCCACTGTTACCACAATCATCATCTTGTGTCTGGATTATTGTATGAGCTTCCTAACTGATCTTTCTGCTTCTGCCATTGTCTCCCTCAAGTTTATGCTCTACATAGCAGAGTGACAGCAGTGCTACCAACACTTACAACCCTGTATTCTCCTTACTCTTCTTACACGTCTTAACACATATTACCAATTGGCATATATATTTAATTACTCATCTGTTTATTGTTTGTCTTTCTTCACTAGAATGTAAATTCCATTTGACAGAAGTTTTGTTTTATTCAATGTTGTATCCCTAGTACCTTGAGTCTGGCACAGTAGGCACTTGATATATGTTTACTGGAAGGAGGAAAGAAGGGAATGACAGAGACTAGATTCAAAACCAGATTTACCTGGCTCTCAAACCTCTGCTCTTCTGCTGACATAAGTCTCCACTTGGTCTCAATAACAAAGCTAAAGACAAAAAAGTGTCTCTTTACTTTCTTTTATCACAAAAAAGGTGATAAAAGAATACCTAGGTTTGTGTACTTCAAAGTCCTTTGTAAAATCTACATTTTTTGTCTCACACCCCTTGTACTTTTTTTGTTAAACTGACCTTTTATATGTACTTAATAACTTCATATTACCACTCTAAGAAAAACAAATCAACTTGCTATAATATTAAGTCAAATCTAATAAAATATAAAAAATGTTCATCCACATATCACTGAAATCATGCTGTGAACTATTTCTCATATGGCTACCACATTGGAAAACAGAGTCTCAGAGAAAAGTGCCAGGACAAATTTTTCATTAAAACCAAACCAACAAATTTATATTTTATGTGGTATGGTCACATAAATCTACACTATACCTAGAACTTAACACACACACACACACGCATAAAAGAGTAAAATGTAAAACTGGTGAAATCTGAAAAACTGGTGAAGTCTAAAACAAGATTGGTGGATTATATCAATATCAATTTCTTATCTGTGATATTGTACTGCATTTATACAAGATGTTACCATTGGGGTAAACTAGGTAAATAGTATAAAAGCTCTCTCTGTATTATTTATAAAAACTGTATGTGAAACTAAAATTATTTTATCTCAAAGTAAAAAAACCTATACGCAAAACCACAGCTCTTCCTTAAGCCTAGAAATACAGTATCCTAATATTACCACACTTCAAAAAGACTCCAGAAAGTGTGATAAGTTCATAATCAAACATTAATTTATACAGTGACTGATAACAAAGGGAGAATATAGTTTTTAAATAAATGAGTATTCATTTATTATTTTTCTTGCTAGTAGGAAGGAAGAACATCCTGATTTTAAGAAAATGAAGAAAGGTAGGAAGGAAGATTGATTCCAGTTTAGTTGAGGTATGATAATAAATGCAATACAATTACAACTTGAGGTGCCCAAGGGTTGGGGAACCAAGAATGAAAGAAGGAAAAATGTCTAGAGATGATGACAGAAACATAATTTAGGGCCAGGTATATTCATGGCTTTGAATGTCATAAAAAGGAATTTAAATTTCATCCTATTGGCAAAGAGAAAGACTTTGAAGGAGGAGAGTAACAGTAGGTTTATTTTACAAAAACATAAAAATAGCTGGTGGCATTGTTGCAAATTAAATTATGAAAGGGAGGGATCAGAGGCAGAGAAGCAACTACTTTAACCTTCCTGATAAAAGAAGATGCTATCTATAAGGAAGTCAAAGTTGGTGGCAGCTAACTATTGGTTACTCAAGAGTTAATAAAAATATATGATTGCTACCAGCTGACAGGCAATATTTAAAAACAGGAACATGGATAAGACTCTTTTAGAGAAGGGTCACTGGAGGGCTGAAAGAACTGTAAGAAACATTTACATAAAAAAGGACTGAGACCCTACCCTCAAAGAATTTTAAAAAAAGGGTACAAGAGAAAGTAGAGTTATAGAAGTCTAGTTACTAGATTGGTGGAGATGGTTTAACTAAATGGAGCACATATCATCAGATTGGCATTAAAAAAATTTTAAAAACTAGTAACATGCACTGTTGGTAAAACTAAAAAGAAATAGGATATTTCAAATAAGGTTAGAAGAAATGTAAAATATATTGATAAATTATGGAAGACACTTTGACAATATCAGCATTTTAAATGTATATACCTTTTGACCTAGCAATTCCCCTCCAGAAATTTACCCTATATACTTTCACAGTATACAAAGACATATTTATGTGCACACATAGGTTATTCATTGCAGTATTACTTGTGGTAGTCATAGCCTAAATAACTACCAATGAGGAAATCGATAATAAAACTATAATCCACCCTTACTCATTTTAACCTCAAGGTTTTGCTCTTACTTGTCTCTTTTGTCTGGGATTTCTTTTTTTTTTCTTCAAAAATAAATATTGTAACCACTATTAACATTTTGGTTTACATCTTTCTAGACATTTTTATGCATTTTATATATATATAAAACATTTTATATATATGTAACATTTTATATATATATACACACACACACACACACAAACATATATACAAAAAATAATACACACATATATGTAAAGTGTTACTGAACTGGGATCATACTGTAAGTGCTGTTCTGTAACCCACTTTGTAACCCTCTAGCAATTACAATAGCTTATAGGATTTGCCATGATTTCTACTTTCTTTGCATATTTTTTCCCTTAAAATGTAACATTTTTATAGATACATCAAATCAATTTTCAAATGAACTTTAAGGGATTTATCTACTTAAAAAACAAACAAATAAATAAGTATTGTATTTATTTATTACAAAATAAGGTAAGCTCTTTTCTTAAACTATATTCTTAGAAACTTCTTTCCCCTGTGCTGACAAAATCCCAGCATGCCAAATTTAGAATTTGTTTCCCAAGTAAAGAATCAATGATCAGTCATGACAGAACACAACAACCTTGCATCATATTTGTCGCAACAATATGTTTCATCTGCAGGTCACTGAGGAAACAATTTGCATCCCATTTCACCTAACTTCTTTAAATTACATATGTGGGTGTTAATTAATTAAAAATATATGACCTTTGCTTAAGACATGAAAATGATCTATCTTAATGTAGGTTTTGTTTTATGGGATGTAAAAACTTTTTTTATAATTTTGAAATTATGTCTGAAAACACTAAAAGAAAGCAATTTTTTAAAAAACTGGGCTTTACGTCATAGCTCTGAGTTAACCATTTTTTAAACAGGGACCAGAAATACTTATTAAGTTACCTGTAACCATTCCGATCATCAGCTTTTACTCCAGGCCAATCTCTTTTTAGGTATTGACTAGCCAACTTCTGGATACCCTGTTAAAAACATAACATATTTTCTAAAATAAGTACTATGTCATAAAGGAAGTCATTTCCTTAAAATACATTATTTAGAAAATCCTATCTCTCTAAAATTAGAAACTGGTTCAACAGTAAAAAAATCAATGATAATGGTAGAAGTCTAAACCTTGTTTCACTATTGTCACAGTTCTTGTTTCCATTTTTAGAAAAGGATGAGAAAATTGAAACTTAATTGATTTGCTTTTCACGTCAACAAATTATCTCACCAGACATTAAACTGCCTCTGGCATGCCACATGGAACACCTCCACAAGGAACACCTCCACAGAGCCCTGACATATCTGCCACAGTTTGACAAAGCAATTTTTCCACTGTAGATAATCTGCTTTGTGATGTACTACATTTCTAAATCCCAGCAGTTAAACTCTCATATACCAGCAAAAATAAATGCACACATTCAACCTAGAGCAGATATATACTGGTTGTAAAACTGATGAACAAACCTTAGTACTGCTCCATATTAGTAATTTTCAAGATCGATTTTAAGGGTGGTTCTCCCCCCCCTCCTTTATACATCATGGCACAAATAACTTCATGTGAAAAAATTAATTTTACAAAGAAAAACACTCATTCATATAATATCAATCTGGACAAAACAGAATACTTTTTTTGTAATAAATAGGGTGGATGTGGGGATTTAAAGAGAAGAGACCATTTTATTGGGAAATGAGGTTAAACTATTCGTTCAGAATATATAACTATTAAATGGGAACATATAGAATCCCCTAAGACAATAACAGAACACAATGTAATGACATAGAAGTCATAAACTTTGCAATACTCATGTCCATATGTACTACTTTAAAAGTAAAAGTAAATAAAATGTTGAAATGAAGAACAATCATATTAACTGACTAACTGCTTTAAGCAGAGACTGCTCAAGTAAAAGGAATGCTTCACTCTACATACAGTACATTTCAACTATGGTGCTGCCAAATCAAATTTGGCTAAATTAAATCCATTGTTAAATGCTCTATTTAACTTTATATTTCAGTTAATATATATCCTTGGAGATATATATTATCTCCAATATATATATATATCCAAAGGATAGCAGAAACTGTAGAGTGGCTCTTTTGTATTTCAAGATACCCCTAATTACAACTACAGTTTGATTTCATTATTTCCACACATGCTATGTTTTCTGAGAAATTATATGCAGCTATTTATTCACAACACTTCCATTTGCATACTCTGTACTTTTGGGTAACACAACTACTGAGTCCTCCCCAAATATGTCTGCTGTTTTTTCATTTTTGCCTCTTGTTCACACTGTTCCCATTGCATGAAATATCTGCCAACCACCCCTAGTTCTACCTGCTGGTTGTCCACCCCACCCGTCTTTTAAACTGATTTTTTTTTTTTGCGCTTTGTCTGGGAATTGAACCCGGGTTTCCCACATGAAAGGTGGGCATTCTAACCACTCAACTACCCATGCACCTTAAACTGATTTTTTTAATTGGCAAAATACACAGAAGCATATTTAGGAAAATGTGAAAAGTTTCATTGCCTAGATTTCTCATTTCATGAAGCACTAAAAAAGGTTAATATAACAGTTTTATAATTTCTTCTGCACTAAAAAGAACTCTCTCCTGAACTTTTTGGTTACTCTGAGGTACAGTTCTTAGAGAAAAGGCAGTACAAGTACTTGATTCATTCCCTTTATTGTCCAGTTTTCTCTACTAGTCTAAAGGTGAGCAGTGAAGAATTTTTACAGTAATACTATGAACTCATAGATTTTAAATACCGGATGTTTCAATTAATTTTAGTCATTCTTCATTTGATGCTCAAATTATTACATGTATGTATCGTATAATAATAATAAATAATATTTAGCAATAACAAATTTAAAAATTATTACATGTGTGATGTGTAAAAGCCTCTTCAAGTTAGCTCCCATATCGTGAACCCAAAAGCCTCACAGTGTCTTTACATTCTTTTACAATTCCTCTCTCAGACCTGGAAAAGCTATTCTCCAAGGCATCCTGATCCTTTTTAGAGAGAAGCCATATTTCGAGACAACAATCTAGGCACTTCTTCATCCTTCAGGACTCAGTTCACATCATTCTTGGAAAGGCCTTTTCTAATCACTATATACAAAGCAGCTTCCCACACAAATACTCTCTTTCCACCCTATTTATTAAAAGTCCTTATTAAATTGTTACTGGTTGATTTTTTTTGTTTCATGACTGTAAGCTCAATCAAGTGGGCTTGTCTATCTTTTTAACAAAAAAATTAGAGAAGTTGTAGATTTACAGAGAAATTATGCAGCAATTACAGATCCCCATATAATCCCTTATTAATAACACCTTCCATTAGTGTAATATATTTGTTACAACTGATGAAAGAATATTATTATATTGTATTAACTATAACCAATGGTTTACATTAGGGCTCACTGTGTTGTACAGTTTCTTTATTTTGTTAGATTTTATTTTAGTAACATATATATAACCTAAAATGTCTCCTCTTGACATTTTATTGACAAATCTTCACATATATACAGGTCATACATGGTGTATAATCAATAACTCATAATATCATCATATAGTTGTATATTCTTCACCATGATCATTTTTAGAGCATTTGCATCACTCCAGAAAAAAAAATAAAAATAAAATAGAAAAAATCTCATACATCCCATATCTCTTACCCCTCTGTCTCACTGACTACTAGTATTTCAATCCACCCAACTTATTTTACCCTTTACCCCCTTATTATTTGTTTATTGCTTATCCATATTTTTTACTCATCTGTTCATACCCTGGACAAAAGGAGCACCGGACACAAGGTTTTCATAATCACACAGTCCCATTGTAAAAGCTGTATTGATATACGATCATCTTCAAGAATCAAGGCTACTAAAACATAGCTCAACAATTTCAGGTACTTTCCTCTAGCCACTCCAATACACCATAAACCAAAAATGGAAATCTACATAATGCTTTAGAATAACCTCCAGGATAACCTCTTGACTTTGTTTGAAATCTCTCAGCCACTGAAACTTTATTTTGTCTTGTTTATGTAGCTGTCTTTGAGTTTATATTCTTCGGCATTTGTTAGGATTCATGAATGTACATATTCACGATTTTGTTAAATTGGGGACATTTTCGGCCATCATTTCCTTGAATATTGTTTCTTCTCCTTTCATTTCTGTTCTTCTCCTTCTCTTTTCTTCTCCTTCTAGGACTCCCATAATATGTACACTGGTAACTTTTGTGGTATCCCACAGGTCTCTTATGCTCTGTTCACTCATTTTGTTAATTCTTTTTTCTTCCTGCTCCTCAGTCTGAATCATTACAATTATCTTATTTTCCAGATCATTGATTCTTTATTCTGCCAGCTCAAATCTGCTATTAAGACTCCTAGGGAATTTTGCATTTCAGTATTGTGTTCTTCAACTTCGGTATTTCTGTTTGGTTCCAACTGGTAATCTCAAAGAGATTCCCATATTGTTCATTCATTCTCTTCCTCCTTTACTTTAGTTCTTCCTCTGTGTTTTCATTTGTCTTCCTGAATCACATTTAAAATCGTTTTTTAAGTCTTTGGGGAGTGTGTACAATATCTGGTCCTCTTCCGAATTTTTTTTCTTTTACCCTTGAATAGATGGAAGAGGCAAGGGCTGGAGATGGGAGTCCTGTCACACATCAGCTGTGTAACCACGGACAAGTCACTTCCTTGTTCTGTTCTGTTATGTAAGATGCTGAGGTTAGCTTTCTGGGGCAATACTCTGTGCCCCTTGGATTCTGAGAGTGCCGCATTCCTTGAGTCAAAGTTGCAAATCCTGAGATTCTGATTTTTTTTTTTGAAATTTTAACCTTTTTTATTGTAGAGTATAACATATATACAAAGCAAAGCAATAAAAAAGCAACACTTTTCAAAGCACTCTTCAACAAGTAGTTACAGGACAGATTCCAGAATCTGTCATGGGCTACCATAAAATCCTCTCATATTTGTCCTTCTAGCTGCTCCAGGATATAGGAGGTTAGAGGGCTTAAATATTTTTTCATCATCACAATTGACTTTTTTCCTTCTCTTTTTGTAGAAAATAACATATACACAAAAAAGCTATAAATTTCAAAGCACAACACCACGGTTAGTTGTAGAATGTATTTCAGAGTTTGACATGGGTTACAATTTCACAATTTAAGGCTTTTATTTCTAGCAGCTCTAAAATACTGGAGACTAAAAAAGATATTTAACGATTTAGCATTCGTATTCATTTATTAAAGCCTGTCTTCTGTGTATAACTCTACCATCACCTTTGATCTTTCCATACCTCTCTTTATGGGTGTTTGTGCTATAGCAATTCTAAATTTTTATATTGGAAGGGTCTGTCACTAATATTGGGGTAGGGAGATGGAACTACCTGATGTTCTGGAGAGGCTGAGCTAGGTTTCAGGACTTATTTGGACCAAGGACCCATCTGGAGGTTGTAGGTTTCTGGAAAGTTACTCTAGTGCATAGAACCCTTGTGCAATTTTATATATTGCCCTAGATGTTCTTTAGGATTGGCTGGAATGGTCCTGGTTGGGGCTTGGCAGGCTTTGATAGGTAGTAAGGTCTACCTGAAGCTGTGTAAGACCAACCTCCAGAGCAGCCTCTCTACTCTATCTGAACTCTCTCTGCCACTGATACTTTATTGATTGCACTTCTTTTCCCTGTTTTGGTCAGGATGGAATTGTTGATCCCACAGTGCCAGGTCTGGATTCATCTCCGGAAGTCTTCTCCACATCACCAGGGAGACTTTCATGTCTGAATGTCAGGGCCCACATAGAGGGGGGGGGGCAATGATTTCACTTGCAGAGTCAGGCTTAGAGGGACTGAGGTCACATCTGAGCAACAAAAGAGGTCCTCCAGAACTAACTCTTAGGCATGCCTATAGGTAGTCTAAGCTTCTCCGCTACCTACATAAGCTTCACATGAGTAAGTCTCATAATCGAGAGCATGGACTATTGATTTGGGTATCCCTAAAATGTGACAAAGTATCAGGGGATTCCCTGATGGTAGTAAGGTTAACAGTTTCTTATTTTGCTCCCATTTCTCAGGGGACTTTGCTAATACTTTTTGATTATCTGCTGAATATATTCTAGGATGTATCCAGGCATTACAATAATCAATATGGGATTAAAGAACCTCTTCTTATTCTGTACTCCCTGTGTTTCAGCTGCTCAAATGAGCTATACAGATAGGTTGAATTAGATTATACACTACAGAAAATTTCAGTTCCAGACCAAATAAACCTTTCTACCATTGGTCTCGATGAGTATGTGCAGTTCTAAAATATAGACACTGTCTTCCTTTCCCCTATGTTCTGAATTACTTTAGCCCCAGCATGTGCAGCTTCATTCTTATCTCTACATTTCACGTTTTATATATATATAACAACCTCTCAAAATTCAGAAATAATAATCACCACTCCAGACACAATGTGTCTGCTCTAAAAGGTTACAATCTAGGCCGCTGTTTTCTTATACGCGTTTTCTAAAGGTAACCATATCATTGTTGTTTTTTTGTTTCTGGCTTATTTTGTCTCACCAAATGTTCCACATATTCATTCACATCATTACATGCCTCACGACATTATTCCTTTTTGTACCAGCACAACCTTCATTCATAAGGATACACCATCATTTGCCAATCTACTTCTCTGTCAGTGTATCCTTCAACCACCTGCATTCATCAGGCATCATGTAGAGGGCCCAAAGTCCACCATCCATCAAAATTCTCAATTTTAGATAATTTCATTGTTCCCAAGAGAAAGAAAACCAATAAACACACCCTTGTCAAATAAGAAATCTAAACCTCCTCTTAACTCTTGTCCCTCACCCCATTATTTACCTGTGCTGTTGCTGTGATACTGCTGATGGTTTTCTTTTGAACATAGCTCTTAATATGCAATAGCAGTTTTCCCCCTGTACCCTGGACTTAAACACTGTTTGTACAAGCATCATATCTTTGAAGTAATTCTTTTGAGAACTAATTCATATTTCTAGTGTTAATCAGTGGGACATGTAGATCTATACAACCCCTTTCAATCCTATTCATCTTCAATATGGTAATATTACTTATAGACTCACCAGAAAATCACCTTCACTCCTATCTATTCCCTCACATTGGAGTTCAACCTCATTAGCTATCGGTTCACCCACCTTTAGCATCTAGGTATCTCTAAGTCCCCCATATTCTGTATTATAAGCTTCTGCTTATACCTTTATGCTGCTCATAAAAGTGGAATCATATAGTATCTATCCTTTTGTGTTTGGTTAATTTCACACAGCATTATGTCCTCAAGGCTTATCCATCCTGACGTGTTCTTCAGGACGCCATTTTGTCTTACTGCTACATAATATTCCATTGTAGGTAAATACTGCATTTTGTTGATCCACTCGTCTGTTGATGGGCATTTGGTTTGTTTCCATCTTTAGGTGATTGTGAATAATGCTGCTATGAACATCCGTGTGCAGATGTCTGTGTGTGTCGTTGCTTTCCTGTGTGCAGATGTCTGTGTGTGTCGTTGCTTTCAGCTCTTCTGGATATATACCAAGTAGTGCTATTGCTGGGTTATATGGCAACTTGATATTTAGTTTCCTAAGGAACCACCAAACAATTTTCCATAGTGATTGCACCATTATACATTCCCACCAGCAGTGCATAAGTGTCCCAGTTTCTCCACATCCTTTCCAACATTTATAGTTTCCTGTTTAACAGCAGCCATTCTTATAGGTGTGAGGTGGTATCACATTGTAGTCTGTATTTCCCTTATAGTCAGTGAAAATGAGCATCTCTCTATGTGCCTTTGCACCATCTATATTTGCTCTTTAGAAAAATGCCTATTCATATCTTTAGCCCATTTTACAATTGGGCTGTTTGTTCTTTTGTTGTTGAATTGTATGATTTCTTTGTATATACAGGAAATCAAACCTTTGTCGGGCGTTGTGTGACTTCCAAATATTTTCTCCCATTGAGTTCATTGCATCTTCACTTTTTGACAAAGTTTTTTCAAGTGCAGAAGCATTTGATTTTAAGGAGTTCCCATTTATCTATTTTTCCTTCTGTTGCCTGCATTTTGATGTAAAGCTTAGGAAGCTACCTCTTATTATTAGGTCTTGAAAAGTTTCCCTACATTTTTTTCTAGAAGATTTATGGTTCTTATACTTAGGCATTTGACCCACTTTGAGCTAGTTTTTATGTTAGGTGTAAGATAGGGGTCCTTCTTTATTCTTTTGGCTATTGATAACCAGTTCTTCCATGCCCAATTATTGAAAAGACTATTTTGTCCCACTTCAGAGGATTTGGGGGCCTCGTCAAAAATCAGTTGACCATAGATTTGGTGGTCTATGTCTGCAATCTCAATTCGATTCCATCGGTCAATGCTTCTATCTTTGTACCAATACCATGCTGTTTTCATCACTGTGGCTTTATAATAGGTTTTAAAGTCAGGGAGTGTTAATCTTCCCACTCCATTCTTCTGTTTTAGGATGCTTTAACTGTTCAGGGTCTCTTTCCCTTCCGGATGAATTTGGTAGTTAGCTTTTCCAAATCTTCAAAGTACGTTGTTGTAGTTTTGATTGGTACTGTGTTAAATCTGTAGATCAATTTGGGGAGAACTGATATCTTAACTATGTTTAGCCTTCCAATCCATGAGCAGGGAATGTCCTTCCACCTATTTAGATCTCCTGTAATTTCTTTTAGCAATGTTCTGTAGTTGTGTGTACAAGTCCTTTACATTCCTAGTTAAGTTCATTCCTTAGTACTTCATTCTTTTAGTTGCTATTTTAAATAGAATTTTTTTCTTAACTGAATCCTCAGCTAGGTCATTGTTTGTGTATAGAAATGTTACTGATTTTTGCACATTAATTTTATATTGAACCACCTTGCTGAATTTGTTGATTAGCTCAAGTAACTTTGTTGTAGATTTCTCAGGATCTTCCAAGTGTAGTATCATATCATCTGCAAATAATGAGAGTTTTACTTCTTCCTTTCCAATTTGGATGCCTTTTATTTCTTTGTCCTGCCTGGTTGTTCTAGCTAGAACTTCTAGCTCAATGCTGAATAACAGTGGTTATAGTGGGCATCCTTGTCTTGTTCCTGATCTTAGGAGGAAAGCTATCAGACTCAGCATTAAGTACGATACTGGCAATTGGTTTTTCATATATTCCCTTTATTAAATGGCGGTAATTACCTTTGATTCCTAACTTTTGGAGTGTTTTTATCAGAAAAGGATGCTGAATTTTGTCGAATGCCTTTTCAGCATCAATCGAGATGATCATATTTTTCCCTTTCGATTTGTTAATGTGGTGTATCACATTAATCGACTTTCTTGTGTTGAACCATCCTTGCATTCCTGGTATAAAACCCACTTGGTCATGGTATATAACTCTTTTAATGTGCGATTTGCTAATATTTTAGTGAGAGATTTGCATCTATGTTCATTAAGGAGATCAGCCTGTAGTTTCCCTTTCCTATAGCATCCTTACCTGGTTTTGGTATTAAAATTATATTAGCCTCATAAAATGAGTTAGGTAGAGTTCCTTTTTCCTTAATTTTTTTGAAAAGTTTGAGCAAGACTGGTGTTAGTTCTTTTTGGAATGTTTGATAAAATTCCCCTGTGAAGCCATCTGGCCCTGGACTTTTCTTTGTAGGAAGATTTTTGATAACTGATTGAATCTCTTTACTTGTGATTGGTTTGTTGAGATCTTCTATTTCTTCCAGAGTTAGTGTGGCTTGTTTGTGTGTCTCCAGGAATTTGTCCATTTCAGCTAAGTTGTCTAGTTTGTTGGGGGTATAGTTGGTCATAGTATCCTCTTAGGATTTCTTTTATTTCTTCAGGGTCTGTTGTAACATACCCCTTCTCATTTCTGATTTTGTTTATTTGCATCCTCTCTCTTTTTTTCTTTGTCAGTCTTGCCAGTGGCCCATCAATTTTATTGATTTTTCTCAAAGAACTAAAATTTTATTTCATTGAGTCTTTCTATTGTTCTTTTTTTCCCTCCCATTCATTTATCTCTGCTTTAATCTTTGTTATTTCTCTTCTTCTGTTTGCTTTGGGGTTAGTTTGCTGTTTTTTCTCAAGCTCCTCCAAGTGTGCTGTTAACTCCTTGATTTTTACTCTTTCTTGTTTTTTAATATATGCATTTAGGGCAATAAATTTCCCTCTCAGCACAGCCTTTGACACATCCCACAAGTTCTGATAAGTTGTATTCTCATTTTCTTTCATCTCCAGATACCTACTGATTTCTCTAGCAATTTCTTCTTTGACCCACTGGTTGCTTAAGAGTGTGTTATTTAATTTCCATGTATTTGTGAATGTTCTCATTCTTTGGTGGTGATTGAGATCCAGCTTCATCCCATAGTGATCAGAGAAAGTAGTTTGAATAATTTCAACACTTTTAAGTTTATAAAGACCTGCTTTGCGCCCTAGCATATGATGATTCTGGGAGAATGTTCCACACTAGAGAAGATTGTATATCCTTGTGGTTTGGGGTACAATGACCTATATATATATCTGTTAGGTCTAATTCATTTATCAAGTTATTTAACACCTCTATTTCCCCATCGATCTTCTGTCTGGTTGTTTTATCTATAGAGGAGAGTGATGTATTGAAGTCTCCTACTATTATTGCTGAAACATCTTTCGCTCCCTGCAGTTTTCCCAATGTCTGTCTCATGTACTTTGGAGCTCCTTGATTGGGAACATAAACATTTATGACTGCTATATCTTCTTGGTGAATTGACCCTTTAATTAGTATGTAGTGTCCTTCTTTGTCTCTTATGATGTCTTTACATTCAAAGTCTATTTTGTCTGATATTAGTATAGCTACTCCTGCTTTCTTTTGTTTATAACTTGAGTGGAAAATCTTTTTCTATCCTTTCACTTACAATCTATTTGTATCCTTGTGTTTAAGATAAGTTTCTTGTAAGCAGCATATAGTTGGATTATGTTTCTTAATCCATTCTGCTTGTCTGTAGAAGAGCATAAGGAGAAATTTGAAAGAATAAATAGAAAAATAGTGGCTCTCACAGAGATTAATGACTCTGTTGACCAAATAAAAAACATACTAGAGGCACACAACACCACATTTGAAGGGAAAGAAGAAAGAATAAGTGCTATAGAGTACTTTTAATTGGTAAGTTTAGTCTGTTAACGTTCAAAGTTATTACTGAAAAGGCATTTCTTGAATCCACCATCTCATATTTTAAATTTTATTAGTCAGATCTATATATTCTTTTCCGTCTTTCTCTTTGCATTCTTTAAATTACCCTTAGTGGTACACTTCAATTCTTTGCCCTCCTCCAGACCTCTCTCTCTCTCCTTTCTTTTTATTCAACCGGCAGAACTCCTTTTAGTATTTCTTGTAGGGCCAGTCTCTTGTTGACAAAGTCTTTCAGGACTTCTTTGTCTGTGAAAACTTTAATCTGTCCCTCAATTTTTTTTGGGGGGGGCGGTGCATGGTCTGGGAGTGAACCCGGGTCTCCTGCATGGACAGCAGGCATTCTAACCACTTAACTACCCATGCACCATTCTCCTTCAATTTTGAAGGGGAACTTGGATACAGAATTTCTGGCTGGAAGTCTTTCTCTTTCAGGATCTTGAATATATCATACCACTGTCTTCTTGCCTCCAGGGTGCTAGTTGAGTAGTCTGAACTCAGTCTTATTTGGTTTCCCTTGTATGTAGTAGATTGCTTTTCTCTTGCCACTTTCAGGATTTTCTGCTTCTCTTCAACATTTGATGGACTAGTTAGTATGTGCCTTGAGGAAGGCCTATTTGGATTTATTCTGTTTGGAGTTCAATGGGCTTCTTTGACTTGTATATTTATATCCTTTATGAGGGTTGGGAAGTTTTCCCCCATTATATCCTCAACTACTCTTCCTAGCCCTTTACTCCTCTCTTCTCCTTCTGGGACATCAATGATTCTTATATTTGTGAGCTTTGTTTTGTCTTTCATTTCCCTGAGATCCAATTCAATTTTTTGCATCTTTTTTTGCCATTTGCTGTTTTGAGTCTTCAAAGCCGTTATCCTGTCCTCTATATCACTTATTCTTTCTTCTGTCCCTTCAAATCTGGTGTTGTGTGCCTCTACTATGTTTTTTATTTGGTCAACAGAGTCTTTAATCTCTGTGATAGCTGCTATTTTTCTATTTATTCTTTCAAATTCCTTTTTATGCTCTTCTACTGTCTTCTTGATCTCCTTTAGGTCATTTGCTATCCCACTTATTTTATTAAGTAGAGTTGTATGAACATCTTTGATTAGTTGTTCCAATGTCTGTGTCTCCTCTTAGTTTTATTTGGTCTTTAGGCAGGGCTGTCTGCATTGTGATATGGTTAGTGATCTTCTGCTATGTTTGTGGCATGTAAATATCTTGTTTGATTTACTTTGGGAGTTGATTTCTTTCAGTAGTCTAATGACTTGTGTTTGCGGGATGGTTGTACACCAGGGAGCAGGGTACGGCTGGCGTACTCTGTGTTTTGATTTGTTTTAGGGCAGGTATAGGCACAGGTTGGGGATGTTACTGTGATGCTTGTGTACGTGGGCACCCAGAAGTCAGGGAGGATGTAGCTGTGCGGTTGCACCAGTCTGGGGGCCGTAACCCTGGTGTGCACCGGTCTAAGCCATGGGGCCCTTTGTGTGCATGTGTAGAGCTATGGCAGCAGGTCAGCATTATGCCTTCATGGATTGGTGGCAGATGTGACCCGGCTGTGAAGGTCAGCAGTTTCTCAGAGCTTGGCAGTGTCGATTACTGAATTTTTATCTTATTCATTTAGATGCACCATCATATGCTATCCCTTTGTTTGTCTTATAATCTTTTCTTACATGCTGTACATTTCAATATTTTAGAATCTTAACTCTGGTATTTAGTCCTAAAGTGGTCTGTTAATTACATTTGTATACAGCTAGTGATATGCCACAGATTTTCTTGTGTGCCAGGAGCTCACCAAAAGAAAGAAAAACATCCAAAGAAAAAAGCATCTTTCACAGTCTTCACAAATTGGCTCTGCTACTTTGGCTTTTGATCTCCTTCAGGTCCTAGACTTCCCATCAAGATGATCAGCCCAAGTGAATACAAAGAACAACATCCCTGCTGTCTTATACGAGGCTGTATGGTGCCATCGAGCCTTCTTCCCTTCCTGGGCCTGTGCTCACTTGCAACTCTAGGAATTTCCTTATTCACAGTTCACTGGAATTCTAATATACATCTTGGGTGCTCCACTGTGTGATTCAATGCAGGTAATCAACCCAACTGTTTCCCACACTACTCCAAGTCCAACTTGAGTCTGCTAGCTGCTTCTATGATCCCAGGATAAACTCTGGGAGAGCAAACAAAAGACAAGTTTTTCAGCTCCATCTTTCAGACTTCCACCTGATAGACTGACATTGATACAGAGGCACCCCAGTATGCACAAAGGAATTACTCTGCACCCTTTAAACATGGCCAGGAACCTACAATTGGAGCATGGGTTGGCTGAATCCCACATTAGGAAGGAGCTGTGGGAGGGGCCAGTAAGGCTACCAAGAACTTCCACTATGGCTTAGGCTCTTGCCTTTTAACTTCTTTTCTAGTTTTGAGAAGGATTCTGACTTTAAGTTTCCTCTGCTGCTTTTGCCTGAGGAGGGTGGATCAAAAGCAATGATAAGTGATCAGAATACCCACACCAGAGTTTGAAAAACTAGGTCTTTATTATCCACCATGGCACCAGCAAGTCATACCAGGAACCCAGGCTGCAGTCCCATTGCAGGCTGCCAAAAGGCTGGGAGGTGGTAGATGGTAGTCACCATAGGGAAGTTGAAATTTACTGGTATTTACTAAAATGTACCAGCCTCTTTCTACAGCTTTTCTTTGGACACTGCACAGTTCTCCCCGAGACTGTGGGGTTTCAAAGTAGTTGATTCAGACATTTCTTCCAGTTCAATCATTGTTTTGGTGGAGGACTGATTCCTGGAGCTTCTGATTCCCACCATCTTCCTACAATCCTCCTCCTCTCTCTCTCCCTCTTTTTTTTTTTAATCACTGTATCCCTGGGTTATACATAGCAAAAAGCCTGACATTTAGTTGATGTGAATAATTTCCATTGATTGAATGAATAAATGTCACCTATTTCTAATTAAAATGCCCAAAATCCTTCTGTGTTTTTATCAGTCTGAGAGAGAAATGTTTGGATCACAATTTCTCTGGTTCCTAATTTCTATATCCTCAAAGAAAAAAACTACCAGATTTCTAAATTTATGATTGATGACTCTTCTATGGTTTTAATATATTAAGTTTCTTCGTAAAATTGCAGTCAAATATGGCCATCCACATTACCGGAAGAGGCCACATCTGGATATGCCAAAGCAAAGGTAAAAACAGAAGTTTATTCTATACTTATAAGTAACTGAAATTACTTTTTTTTGAAAGCTCAAATAAGTTCATTTGAAATCAAAGAACTCAATCTGTGGAGACAAATAAGTATGCAGCATAAAATCACAGGTAACATAAGGCTAATTGCCAAATGAGTGGCAAAGTAGGTACTATGAAAAAAAAATGAGATCATTTGTTATTTTCTTAACAAATTATATCTAACTGATATGACAGCAACTTTTCAGCTTGATTACTGTTAAAGTGGTTGCAGAATATTTCATACAGAACATGGTATATTATATGTGCCTCAGATGATGAGCGAGACTAAGAGAGAAGGCAGGAAGACACTCAATTCACATAGAAAAATAAACGAGCACTTCCATGAATTTGTCTTGCATTGTCACAGCCACCAAGAAACTAGACACTGAAAACATAAATAATTTACTTAAGATTAAACAGTTCACAACTACTTAAGTTTGAATTAGAATACTAAATTATAATTGTTTCTTCAAAAGACATTAGTGAGTGTTTTATCTCACAAAAATATTCTGAAATGACCTTAACTTAATATTATGTGTTATAACTTACAATAGCAATTTCTAGAGCACTAAACTACAAAATAGAAGTGTATTAAACTGAATTAGCCCCTTAGAGATGAGATGAGGGATTCATTAAATAGACAAATAGTGCGGTCTTTAGATGAAAGACTTCATTCAAGTTAATTCAGAGAGGCAGGAATCATGACTTCTGTGTACTCCATGCAGCTGTTCAAGATCTAATCTGCATGGATGCTCAAAAAATACTCCCTGGCCATTATAGGAAGAGTCCTAAAAAACATTTCATGCCTCTGAAAACATTCTATACATAAATAAAATGTTTTATCTTTTACTTTACGCTTTAAGGTATATCTGATGAATAAAAAATAAAATTTATATAGCAAACAAAATCCACCCCAATTAATTTCCTGAGTAGAATAAAATTATGTTTTGAATTAAAAAAAAAAGTCACTCCCAAACCCCCAGCATTACTCTCTAAAACTGGTTCAGTAAATGTAATTTTTATTTATATTCACCTGAGCATCACTGATATATAATGTTGACTTGATTTCCAATACAATCCACTCTTGAGCAGTAGCTTCCATAAAGGTGTATTATCAGTATACTCTTTGGAACATCCAATAACATCCAGTTCCAGCTTTTTGAAAAGCCATCACTGTTTGATATAAGACTGGCTTTGTTTTTACCTCTCAATAACATTTGCTGTATCGCTCTAAAAAGTGAAGCAACACAAAGAAAGCCACTATTGAGTAGACACTGGGAAATGGGACTGATGGTTTAACCTTTGGCCGGGTTACCACAGCAAGCTGAGCAGAACTGTGCTCCATATCTCTGGCACAGGTTAATCTGTATCCAGTCTTAACCCCAGCTTGAGAGAAACTAACACTTATATTTTACTGAAGGTTTGCCACCAAATGACTACTTAATCCTAGAAAACTATTCCTTTTGTCATGAAATTGCCATTATGCAAATGATCTTTTAAATATTAACAAGTCTACTGTAAAAGTTAATACTTCTCAAACTGATATAAATCATATAATGATTAGCATTACTATTAAACTATTTAATAGCAATAGGGAACCCTGGCACCACCCTTAAGTTTTGAAATATTTGTCATCATTTTGTGTGATATATACTTTTATTTAAGGTGAAAAAGCTAGTTTTATTTTAAATTACATAACAAATTCTCTTTACTTTCTATTAATTTCACGATGAGATTAAATATCAATTACATTACATGTATTAATAAATTGAAGTCATATTTTACCCTTCTCCCTCTGACTAAAAATAAATTTTATTTAATTATGAAAGAAAAAACAAGATCTATTGACTTTTTAAAATATTTTTCTTTTAATTAGAGAAGTTACAGGTTTTTAGAAAAATCATGCAGAAAATACAGAGCTCCCATTTACCTATTACCCCCATCATTAACACTTTGTATAAGTCAGGAAACATTGTTACAATTGATTAAAGAATTATTATTAATATAAACTAATATAAGTTTATATTAACTATAGCCCATAGTTCCTATTTATGTTGGATAGTCCTTCGTTTTTTAATTTTAATTTCTATTCTAGCAACATCTTTTTTTTTCTTTTTTATTAGAGAAGTTGTGGGTTTACAGAACAATTTCCAGCCACTAAGGGATTTTGAACAACTCTCTGTGGAGGACTCAGGCTATGATTGTTTCCTACATTGAGTAGATTAAATTTACAGGAGAATACCCACATTGGTATTCTCATAAAGTCAGCACTAACACAACTGAGCCTAAAGGGAGAAGCTCTATGAAAACAGGTTCTGGTGGTAAGCTCCAGAGACAAACTCCACTTGACTTGGCTGTGCCCTTTTTTTTTTTCTTTATTAGAGAAGTGGGTTTATAGAATAATCATGCATAAAATATAAGATTCCTATACACCACCTGATTACTTATATCTTACATTAATAGGAAACATTTGTTACAAGCAATGAAAGCACATTATTATAATTTTCTTATTAACTATAGTTATGGTTTAATTTAGGGTTCAGTCTGGGGTATTGAAATTCCATGGATTTTTAAAAATTTTTATTCTATTACCATATATACAATGCAACATTTCCCCTTTTAACAATATTCAGACACAAAGTTCAGTGTTACTAATTACAGTTCCAATTTTGTGTCATTATTACCACCATCCATCATCAAAACATTTCCATCATTCCAAATAGGAACTCTGCACATTTCAAGTCTTAATTTCCTGCTCTCTATCCCCACCTCATCCCCTGATAACCTATATTCTAGATTCTGACTCTTTGAGTTTGCTTATTCTAATTTTTCATATTAGTGAGATCATTCAATAATTATCCTTTTGTGTCTGGCTTATTTCACTCAGCATGATCTCTTCAAAGTTCAACCATGTTGTTTCATACCAGAACTTCATTTCTTTTCACAGCTAAATAATATTTCATTGTATGTATATACCACATTTTGTTTATTCATTTTTCAGTTGATGGACACTTGAGTCGCTTCCCCTTTTTGGCAACTGTGAATAATGTTGTTATAAACATCAGTGTGAAAATATCTGTTCAAGTCCCTACTTTCAATTCTTTGGGGTATATACCTATTATGGATATACACCTAATTGAACTGTAGGGTCCTATAGTAATTATATACTTTCTGAGGAATTGCCAAAGTGTCTTCCAGAGTGGCTCCAATAGCAATGACTGAGTGTTCTTATTTCTCCGCATCTTCTCCAACTCTGTTATTTTAATAGTAGTCACTCCAGTAGGTGGGAATGGTATCTTATTGTGGTTTTGATTTATATTTCCTTGATGGCTAATGATTTTGGGATATTTTCAGGTGTTTTCTGGCCATCTGAATATCTTCTCTGGAGAGATATCTATTCAAGTTTTTTTCCCATTATTTAATGGGGCTGTTTCTCTTTCTGTTATTAGGTTAAGGGATTTCTTTACATATTCTGGATCTTAAACCCTTATTGGTTATGTGGTTTCCAAATATTTCATCCCATTCTGCAGGTTGCCATTTTACTTTCATGATGAAGTTCTTTGAGGCACAGAAATTTTTCATTCTGATGCATTTCCATTTATCTATTTTTTTCCTTTGTTGTTTGTGCTTTGGGTGTACAGTCTAAGAAACAGTTGTCTAAAACAAGGACCTGGAGATGTTTCCCTACTTTTTTTTCTAGGAGTTTAAAACTTCTGGCTCTTATGATGGTCTTTGACCCATTTTGAGTTGATTTTTGTATATGGTGTGAATAGGGTTTTTTCTCTTTGGCAAATGGAGAACCAGTTTTGCCAGTGCCATTTGTTGAACAGACTAAAAAAAAGTATTTATTAAACATAACAACATACAAACACAAACATTCTTATCATATGACCATTCCATTCTTGATATACAATCAATAACTCACAATATCATCACATAGTTGTATACTCATCATCACGATCATTTCTTAGAACATTTTCATCAATTCAGAAAAAAATAAAAAGAAAACAGAAAAGAATTCATACATACCATACCCCTTACCCCTCCCTTTCATTGATCACTAGCATTTCAATCTACTAAATTTATTTTAACATTTGTTCCCCCTATTATTTATTTATTTTTAATCCATATGTTTTACTTGCTTGTTGATAAGGTAGATAAAAGGAGCATCAGATACAAGGTTTTGTTGAACTGACTTCTATTTCCCAATTGAGTGGACTTGGCAGTTCATCAAAAACCAACTGGGGGTGGTGCGACAGTGGTTCAGTGGCAAAATTCTCGCCTGCCATGCCGGAGACCTGGGTTCATTTCCTGGTGCCAGCCCATGTGAAAAGCAAACAAACAAAAAACAAACAAACTGGCCATAGTATGTACAAACTACATTTTGTTTGGGTTGCTTCTTTCTTCTGGCAATAAGGGTAATGCCACTATGAACACTGATGTGCAAACCTCTGTTCACGTCCCTGCTTTCAGATCATTTTGGTATACACCTAATAGCAGGACTGCCAGATTACATGGCAGTTCTATACCTAGCTTAATTTTTTTTAGTTTATGTAAAAAATTATTTGGCCAAACTGTACATATTATAGTTGCAAGAAAAGTGCGGGTTTTATTCAATGTTGCTGAATTTGTTAGTGTGATGCTTTATAAATGGGAGTGAGGGGGAGGGGATTTGGATAAACTAGAAGCAGGGTGACTTTTTAGCCAGAATTGTAAACTTCAGTTGGCCCCCACACTTCTGGGGAACATTAATGCTTCAGGTCGGAGACATTAGCTGAGAAAGCAGAACTATAACACAGCTAAACTGTGCAGTTCTGTCTACAAAATGCTCCAAATCCGGTTTAATCAAGAGTTTCTTGGTCTTTTACTCACTTGGTCCTGAAGACGTAATTATAGCACTAAATTTAAAATCTTCAATTTACCATTCCCTGAAGTATGGAGATAAAGTTGAGTTAGCTACTTTTTCATTTCAGCCCTACTGCCAGAGATGCCACTTATGCCTGGTATTTGTTAATTAAAAAAATAGAAATCTTTTTTGCCCATTTTTTTTATGGCTAGCATTTTCTTTGTTACAGCAGCCCTGAATTGTACTTGAACTTCACCATATTCATTCCTCCTGAGTGGATGGCCTCATTGAACAGAGTAGACAGCCAAGGGGAATTACTGAAATAAGCCATTTGTTCCCATGAGGCAAACTTTAGAATGAAAGAAATATATTGAGGATCTATCCAGAAAACGTGGGTTATGATTATGACTGTTTCCCAAGCATTCCATGCTGATACTCAGAGGGTATATGCAGCATATAGGGGAATGTGGACAACAGCCAAGATGATTAGGTTAATTTGCATGTGGTTTATGATTTTCCACAATAGTCTCTTTTTTTTTTTCCTTTCTTGCTCTGGATAGAAAATCCCCGCCCATTTTAAAGTGACGCTCCCAAGCCTCCTGTAGAGTGACCAAAGGTGGGCCCAAATGGTTCTGTTCTTCAGCTTTTTAAATTGACCCATGACCAGATACTAGAATCTGTATTTTTTAAAGAATGGGGTTGTCTATTTTCCCAGGAACCAAATACCCTGACTAAGGAATAAATGCAACATAAGGATAAAAATAGAGCTGAAAAAGCTAGTGCCATGGGGAAAAAGGAAGGAATTAAACTTAACTGGGGCTCACAGCTTCTCTGATACAAAATATTTGGTTATGGATTCATAGGTTTGCTCAAAATTTCCAGCAAAGAGAAAAATGCAATAACAAAAGAAACTTCTTACAAGTGAGAAGAAAGACACAGAGGTCTGAACAAGACTTCTATTTTGGTTATGTATACTTAAGTTCATTTAGTTTCTGATCCAGTGTCGGACGTAAGCCCACATTCTCTTCTTTGACCTGGGCAAGTTTTTCTTCCAGTTCATCAATTGTCTTTTCCAATTTTGCAAGCATTCTTTCTGTGAATTCTGCATGGGTCTCAGCTTCTTTCAGACTGCCAAAGAGAAGCTGATCTCTTCTTCATAGTTATCCTCCATTTCAGACTACTTCTCTGAGACAGCCTCCAGGCCTCCAGCAACTTAAGATTGTTGGTGCCATTCTTGAATTCCTCTTCCAGGTCGCCACATTTTAGTTCAGACACCTTTGCCTGCTCGTTGCCTATATCCACCTCACTCTCCAGAACGACCACCTTTGGGCCTACTTCCCCATACGGCTTCCCTGGCAATGTACTTGGCCTCTTTGAGCTACATCTCCTGGATCTCCATCTTTTCCTCATCCTTCATGGCCCGGTTCTCTATCACCATCATTCGTTTATCGCTCTCCTTTTTGGCCTCCTCCAGCTTCTGCAGGGCTGTAGTCAGATGCTTTTGGGCTCTGTCCAACTCATCCTCCATGAGCTGGATGCAGCAGTTAAGAGCTGCCACGTCACCCTCAGATTTCTTCTGCCACTTGCACTTGCGTGCAGGACCTGCATGCTCTCCTCTGCCACGTCGGCCTACTGCTACAGGGCCTGGATCTTGAGCTTCACCACCTCAAGGAAGTTGAGGCTGGTCTTGGCACAGGAGCACCTTGGATGCTGTGGTGGGCATGGGCCAAAGGCACTTTGGCTACAAAGCTGTGCCCAGGGGCATGAGGTCACTGGTCCAGGTTGACTTCAGCATCTTGGGGGCAACTATAATTAGCTTCTTTAGGAAATTGTCTTTCACAGTGATGCCATCATTTTATATTCTAACGAGCAGTGAATTAAGTGCTCCTATTTCTCCACACAGTCTACAACACTTGTAGTTTTCTGTTTATTTAGTAGTGGCCATTCTAAGTAGGTGTGAATTTATGTCTGATTGTGGGTTTGATTTGCATTTCCCTAATATCCCAGTGTTGATGAACATCTTTTCATGTGCTTTTTAGTCATTTGTATTTCCTCTTTGGGAAACTATCTATTCATGTATTTTGTACATTTAAAAAATAGGTTATCTTTTTATTGTTGAGTTGTAGGATTTCTTTATATATTCTGGATATCAAACCTTTATCAGATATGTAGTTTTCAAATATTTTCCCCCATTGAGTATGTTACCTTTTTATCTTTTTGCCAAAGTCCTACGAAACACAAGGTATTCAATTTTCAGGAGGTCCCACGTAACTATTTTTTCCTTCATAGCTTGTACTTTGGGTCTAAGGTCTAAGAAACCACTGTCTACCACTAGGTCTTGAAGATGCATCCCAACATTTTATTCTAGGAGTTTTACAGTTTTAGCTCTTATGTTTAGGTCTTTAATCCATTTTGAGATAAGTTTTCTACAGGGTGCGACACAGGGGTCCTTTTTAATACTTTTGAATATGGATATCCAGTTCTTCCAGAACCACTAAAGAAACTTTTTCTTACAGTTGAATGGACTTGGGGACCTTGCCAAAAATCATTAAGTGCAGATTACTGAGGTACAGAATTTAGCTTGTCCTCCAGAGCAGCTAGTAAATAGCCAGAAACTGTACAGAAGAACTCCTGGGGCTACATCAGAGACCAGACACACAGAGTACACCAGTCTGGATCAAGCGGACCAGTTAAGACCCCACACATAACTGTAAGCCCCCAAGCCATGGAGGCTGGTGCCCCTCCCCCACAGGCACTGTAGGCTGGCCCCCAGAGGGCAAAGGAAACAGACTTTACTACCACCAAGGGCTTAGTTCAACCAAGCTCCACTTACAGAATTAATTAACAAATTCTGACTACTGAAAATAGCCTCCCAGCCCAGAGAAACCTGGAGTAAGTGCTAAAGGTACTAGGAGTTTTTGCTCCAGCTAAGAGGGGCACAGCTGATGCGGAAATAAAAAACAGAGGGCTTTTGAGTCAGACAACACAAAACACTGCAAAAGGACTGGATCCCAAGAAAAGGCGGCACATAGAGCCTGAAGATACATAGAGCCACATACCAACTTAAGCAGCTCTTGATTGTCAAACCAGAAGAGCAGGGGTCCTGCTTTGAAAAGGCCTTTTTTTTTTTTTCCTTTTTCTCTCCCTCTTAACAGCTCATCAAATAGAACTAACTGTAACCCTTCTCCAGCTCCAGCAGTGCCCCAGGCAAGGGCAGAATTAAGCCTCTCTGAGAGACTAAGTAACTAGTCAGGTGAAAAGAGTTAATTCCCTAAAGGGTGTATCTTCCCCAAGAGATAGGTGGGGCCTAGCTCAAGTGGAATTCTTCCTTCAAGAAACTCAAGCCCCAGGGACTGAAAAACTGAAGCAATTAAAGCCAGCATACAAACTCACCTCTGTCTAAATCATGCCCAGCAGGAAGAGTCTGAAATTAAAGGCATCACATCACTTTAGGCTAGTGGGAAACCACGGGCAAACAAGTGCCACATGCTGTATAGGAACAGCACAGAGTCCAGAGGCTTCTTAGGAAAGTCTGTCACCTGCTGGGTCTCACACTCAGGGAAAACTAATACTGGCGACTCTTTCCTCCTGTGATGTGGGCCAGTCTGGTGATCATACTACCTGAGGAGACCCTCTAAAAAAAAAAGGCTCCATATAGATAAGGCAAGAGAAAGAAAAACAAGAACTGAAAAATTCTGATCCGTTAAAGAGAACCTATGCTAGAAGTCTAGAAGAAGTTGAACAGATAGAGAACAAAACCATCAGCAAGAAAATACTAGGTAAAAGAGTAAAAATAACCTCAAGAATAAACTAATTAAGGAAATCAGATGCCTAGATGCCAGCAAAAAATATATATATGTGCCACCTTTTCTTGGGGTCCAGTCCTTTTGCAGTATTTTGTGCTGTCCAACTCATTTGATTTCCTTAATTAGTTTATTCTGCAGGTCATAGGAAAATTGAAGATATGGCCCAGCCAAAGGAACAAACCAGCTATTGAAATGAGATACAGGAATTGAAACAACTCATTCAGGATGTTTGAAAAGACATGGAAAATCTCACCAAAGACCAAATCAACGAGATGAGGGAGGATATAAAGACACTGGGCAGGGCGGGCCACGGTGGCTCAGCAGGTAAGAGTGCTTGCCTGCCATGCCCGAGGACCCGGGTTCGATTCCCGGTGCCTACCCATGCTAAAAAAAAAAAAAAAAAACATAAAGACACTGGGCAAACAAAAAGAAGAAATAGAAAGTTTGAAGAAACAAATCAGAGAACTTATGTGTAAGAAAGGCACAACAGAAGAGATAAAAAAAAGCAAAAAACAAAACAACGGAAACCTACAACAATAGATTTGAAGAGACAGAAGAAAGAATTAGTGAACTAGAGGACTGGACATCTGAAATCTGACACATAAAAGAAAATATAGGGAAAAAAATGGGAAAATATGAGCAGGGTCTCAGGGAATTGAATGACAACATGAAAAGCATGAATATACATGTTGTGGGTGTTCCAGAAGAAGAGAAGGGAAAAGGAGGAGAAAAATAGATGGAGGAAATTATCACTGAAAATTTCTCATCTCTTATGAAAGACATAAAATTACACATCCAAGAAGTGCAGTGTACCCCAAACAGAATAGACCCAAGGAGATAAAGTTCAAGACACTTACTAATCAGACTGTTAGATGTGAAAGAGAAAAAAAGAATTCTGAAAGCAGCAAGAGAAAAGCAATCCATCAATTACAAGAGACGCCCAATAAGATAATGTGTGAATTTCTCAGCAGAAACCATGGAGGCAAGAAGGCAGTGGTATTATATATTTCAGACTCTAAAAGAGAAAAACTGCCAACCAAGAATTCTATATCCAGGAAAGGTGTCTTTCAAAAATGAGGGTGAGATTAAAATATTTTCAGATAAATAATCACAGAGAGAATTTGTGACCAAGAAACCAGCTGTATAAGAAATACTAAAGGAGCACTACAGGCAGAAAGGAAAAGACAGGAGAGAGAGGACTGTTGAAGACTGCAGAAATGAACACTATCGGTAAAGACAAAAAGAGAAAATACATATAAAAATGACATATAGAATCCAAAAGACAAAACGATAGAAAAAAGTAGTGTCTTTACAGTAATAACATTAATTGTTAATGCATTAAACTCCCCAATCAAAAGACACAGACTGGCAGAATGGATTAAAAAACAGAACCTATCCATATGTTGTTTACAGGAGACTCATTTTAGACTCAAGGACAATAATAGGTTGAAAGTGAAAGGCTGGGAAAAGATATTTCATGCAAACAACAATAAGAAAAGAGAAGGAGTAGCTATAACAATATCTGACAAATTAGACTTCAAATGTAAAACATTTAAAAAAGACAAAGAAAGACACCATGTATTAAAAAAAAAGGAGCAATTCAACAAGACATAACAATCATAATTCTTATGCACTGAGCCAGAATGCTCCAAAGTACATGAGGCAAACACTGACAACACTGAAGGAAGAAACAGACACCTATTATTAAATCATAATAGCTGCAGATTTCAATCCCCCACTCTCATCAATAGATAGAACATCTAGACAGAGGATCAGTAAAGAAATGGAGAAATTGAATAACTCAATAAATGAACTAGACTTTATCACACATTTATAGAACATTATACCCCACAATGGCAAGATACATATTTTTCTCAAGTGCTCACAGATCATTATCAAGTACAGACCATATGCTGGGTAACAATGCAAGTCTCAATAAATTTAAAAGGACTGAAATCACAGAAAACACTTTCTCAGATAATAATGGAATGAAGTTGGAAATCAATAATAAGTAAAGGGCCAGAAAATTCAGAAATATATGGAGGCTAAACAACACACTCTTAAACAACCAGTGAGTCAAGAAAGAAATTACAAAGAGAAATCAATAAATATCTCAAGGAAAATGAAAATGAAAACACAAATCAAAATTTAGGGAATGCAACAAAGGTAGTACTAAGAGTGAAATTTATTGCCTTAAATGCCTATATCAAAAAAGAAAGATCAAAGATCTAGGAATTAACTGTTCACTTGGAAGAACTAGAGAAAGAACAGCAAACTAACCCCAAAGCAAACAAAAGGAAAGAAATAACAAAGATTAAAGCAAAAATAAATGAAATTGAGAACATGAAAACAACAGAGAAAATCAACAAAATAGATGGACCCTTATCTAGGTTGACAAAAATAAATAAATAAATAAATAATAAGAGAGAGAGAAGACGCAAATAAATAAAATCAGAAATGGAAGAGGAGACATAACCACTGACCCCACAGAAATAAAGGAGGCAATAAGAGGATATTATAAGCAACTACATGCTAATAAACTAGATAACACAGATGAAATGGACAACTTCCTAGAAAGGCATGAACAACCAACATTGACTCAAGAAGAAACAAACAACTTGAACAAACCAATCACAAGTAAAGAGATTGAATCAGTCATCAAGATGCTCCCCAAAAAGAAAACTCCAGGACCAGATGGCTTCACATGTGAATTCTACCAAGCATTTAAGAAAGAATTAGTACCAATCCTGCTCAATCTCTTCAAAAACATTTAAGAGGTAGGAAAGCTACCTAACATTCTATGAAGCCAACATCACCCTAATACCAAAGCCAGACAAAGATATTACAAGAAAAGAAAATTACAGACGAATCTCTTTCATGAATATAGATGCAAATATTCTTCAATATAATACTTGATCAAATCCAGCCACACATTAAAAGAATTATATACCATGAGCAAGTGGGATTTATTCCATGTATGCAAGGCTGGTTCAACACAAGAAAATCAATCAATGTAATACACCATATCAATAAATAAAAGCAGAAAAACCACATGATCATCTCAACTGATGTAGAAAATGCTTTTGACAAAATTCAACATCCTTTCTTGATGAAAACACTCCAAAGGCTAGGAATAGAGGGGAACTTCCTCAATATGATAAAGGGAATATATGAAAAACCCAGAGCCAACATGATCCTCAATGGGGAATGGCTGACAGCTTTCCCTCCAAGATCAGGAATAAGACAAGGATGCCCACTGTCACCCTGTTATTCAACACCGAGCTGGAAGTTTCTAGCCAAAGCAGCTACACAAGAAAAATAAATAAAAGGTATCCAAATCTGAAAGGAAGAAGTAAAACTCTCACTGCGTGCAGATGATATGACACTATATTTTGAAAATCCTGAAAAATCTACAGCAAAGCTACTAGACCTAATAAATGAGTACAGTAAAGTGGGAGGGTACAAGACCAACACACAAACATCAGCAGTGTTTCCATATAATAGTAATGAGCAATCTGAGGAGGAAATCGAGGAAAAAAGTTCCATTTACAATAGCAACCAAAAGAATCAAATACTAGGAATGAATTTAAATAAGGATACAAAAGACCCATACACAGAAAACTATAAGAAATTGCTAAAAGAAATCATGGAAGATCTAAATAAATGGCTGGGCATACCATGTTCATGGATTGGAAGACTAAATATAGTTAAGATGTCAATTCTACCCAACTTTATATATAGATTTAATGTAATACCAATTGAAATCCCAACAACTTATTTTGCAGAAATAGAAAAACCAATAATCCAATTCATTTGGAAGGGAAGAGAGCCCTAAATAGCTAAAAATATCTTGAGAAAGAAAAATGAAGTGGGAGGTTTCAAACTACATGACTTTAAAGCATATTACAAAGCAACAGTGGTCAAACATCATGATACTGGTATAAAGATAGATATACTGACCAATGGAATCAAATAGAGTGTTCAGATATAGACCCTCTCATCTATGTACAATTGATCTTTGATAAGGCAGTCAAGCCAACCTATCTTGGACAGAGCAGACCCTTCAATAAATCGTGTTTGGAGAACTGGATATCCATATGCAAAAGAATGGAAGAGTACACATATCCACATCCTATACAAAAATTAACTCAAAATGGATCAAAGACCTAAACATTAGCGCTAAGACCATAAAACTTTAAGAAGAAAATATAAGGAAATAGCTTATAAAACTTGTAATAGGGGGTTTCCTAGACCTTACACCCAAAGCATGAGCACTGAAGAAAGAATCAGATAAATGGGAACTTCTCAAAATTAAACACTTTCATACATAAAAGATCTTTGTCGAGAAAGTAAAAAAGTAGCCTATGCAATGAGAGATGATATTTGGAAACCACATATCAGATAAGCATTTAGTATCCAGAATATATAAAGAGATTCTCCAACTCAACAACAAAAAGACAAACAACACAATTTAAAAATGGGCAAAAGACATAAACAGATACTTCTCAGAAGAGGAAATACAAATGGCTAAAAGGTATATGAAAAGATGTTCAACTTCACTGGCTATTAGGGAAATGCAAATTAAAACCACAATGAGATATCATCTGATACTTGGCCATTATCAAAAAAAAGAAAAGAAAAAAAGAAAAAAAAAGACAAGTGCTGGACAACATGTGGAGAAATAGGCGCACTTATCCATTGCTGGTGGGAATGTAAAATGGTATAACCGCTGTGGAAGGTAGTTTGGTGGTTCATTAGGAAGCTAAATACAGAATTGCCATATGATCCAGCAATCCCATTACTAGTATATATTCAGAAGACCTGAGGGCAAGGACACAAATGGACATTTGCACACAAATGTTTATAGCAGCATTATTTATGATTGCCATGAAATGGAAACAGCCCAAATGTCCATCAACAGATGAGTAGCTAAACAAGCTGTGATATATACATACAATGGAATATTACACAGCTTTAAGACAGAATAAAGTCATGAAGCACGTAATAACAGGGATGAACCTTGAGGACATTATGCTGAGTGAAATTAGCCAGAAACAAAAGGACAAATGTTGTATGGTCTCACTAATATGAACTAACATTAATGAGAGAACTTGGAAAACTGAAGTTCAGAACACAGATTATCAGGAGACAGAAATAGGGTTCTAATCGGACAATTGGTGCAGAAGGAATGTAGACTGTGCAACAGGACTGACTGTAAAAATTAATAAATGGATAGCACAATACTTCCTGATTGTAACACAATAATATAAGTACTGAATCAAGCTGAATGTGAGTATGATAGAGGGAGAAGGGCTGGGGGCATGTATGAAACCAGAAGGAAAGAATGCCTAGAGTGTACAATGATGGTGATTAAATGTACAAATTAAAAAACGTTTTTGCATAAGGGAGAACAAACGAATGTCAATATTGCAGGGTGTTGAAAATGGATGGTATATGGGAAAAGGCACAATCAATGCAAGGTAGGGTCTATAGTCAACAGTAATATTGTAATATGCTTCCAATGAATGTTACAAAGGCATTATGCCAAAGCTAAATGTCAACAGGTAGGGGCATGGGGAAGGGGTGTGGATTCTTTGTGGAAGAAAAGGAAATGTCTTCAGATAGATTATGGCGGCAAAGGCATGTCTGTACATTTAGGTTGGATTATATGATGTGTGAATAAAACTGTTTAAAAATGAACAAAGGGGCTGCAAGGGTAGTTCAGTGGTAGAATTCCTGTCTGCCATGTGGGAGAGTCAGTTCGATTCCTGTCCCATGTGCTTCCCTAACAAACAAACAAGGAAACAAACGAAAAACCGAATAACCAAAAATTCAGCAAATGGTGCTGCAATAAGTGTTCTAGTTTGCTAGCTGCTGGAATGCAACACACCAGAGACGGACTGGCTTTTAATAAAAGGGGATTTATTTTGTTGGTTCTTCAGAGGAAAGGCAGCTAACTTCCCACTGAGGTTCCTTCTTACGTGGAAGGCACAGGATAGTCTCTGTTGGTCTTCTCTCCAGGCCCCTGGGTTCCAACAACTTTCCCCAGGGTGACTTCTTTCTGCATCTCCAAAGGCCTAGGCTGAGCTGCGAGTGCTGAGATGAGGAATGCCAAGCTGCTTAGCTGTGCTACGTTGCAATCTCTCATTTAAGCACCAGCCAATGAAGTCAAATGTCACTCATTGCAGCAGACACACCTCCTAGCCGACTGCAGATGTAATTAGCAACAGATGAGATTCACGTACCATTGGCTTATGTCCGTAGCAACAAGATTAGGTATGCTCACCTGACCAAGTTGACAACTGAATCTAACTAACACAACAAGGTATACTCACAAGGAAAAAAATGAGATGTGACCCCTGCCATACAGCATACAAAAAAAAAAATGAACAGAGAGAAATAAGCGCTAGAGCAAATGCAGAGAAAGAGATGATTCACTGTCAGTAGGGAAAATAAGACGTCCAGCCCCTTGGAGGGCAGGGTAGTGGTTCCACTGCAGTCTAGGGGTGGGGTGACCATATGTTCTAGTTTGCTAGCTGCTGGAATGCAATGTACCAGAAATAGAATGGCTTCAAAAAAGGGGAATTTAATCAGTTGCTAGTTTACAGTTCCAAGGCCGAGAAAATGTCCCAATTAAAACAAGTCTATAGAAATGTCCAATCTAAGGCATCCAGGAAAAGATACCTTGGTTCAAGAAGGCTGATGAAGTTCAAGTGAGAGGGCACATGGCGAACACAGAGTTTCTCTCTCATCTGGAAAGGCACATGGTGAACATAGTCAGGGTTCCTCTCTCATCTGGAAGGGCACATAGCGAACACAGCATCATCCACTAGCTTCTTCTCCTGGCTTCCTGTTTCATGAAGCTCCCTGGGAGACATTTTCTCTCTTCATCTCCAAAGGTCACTGGCTGGTGGACTCTGCTTCTTGTGGCTATGTCATTCTGCTCTGCTTTCTCTGAATCTCCCATTCTCCAAAACGTTTCCTCTTTTATAGGACTCCAATAAACCAATCAACACCCACCTAAATGGGTGGAGACATATCATCACCTAATCCAGCTTTAACAACCACTCTTGACTAAATCACATCATCCAGGGAGATGACCTGATCACAGTTTCAAACATACAGTATTGAACAGGGATTATTCTACCTTTATGAAATGGGATTTTGATTAAAACATGGCTTTTCTAGGGGGCATACTTCCTTTCAAACCAGCACACCATATGATCCTGAAACCCTACTGCTTAGTATATAACTGGAGGAACTGAGGGCCGGGGCATGAATATACATTTGCACACTGGTGTCTACAGTGGCAGTGTTCCAGTGTTCACAATCCACAATGGATGAAGGCGGCCTAAGGGTACAATGAGGTGAGGAATGGAAGGGGGAACTATGTTGTATATATACAATGGACCACAGACCAGCCACAAGAAGGAACAAAGTTTGAGACATGCAACTAAGTGAATGGACCTTAAGGACTGTATGTTGAATGTAATGTCAGAAACAAAAAGACAAATATTATCATGCCTCGCTCATATGAAGTATAATACAAAAACTCGGTGAACTAAAGTCAAGAGCATGGGTTATCAGGTTGGGGACAATTGTGAAGGGTCCTAGATTGTAAGCTCTTATAGCAGTCACATACATTCATGAATTGTAACTGCTATTTCTAAATTCTGCGATACTGAGCTGTTTGTTTTTAACCTGATTGTTCCCAGAAATTTCAGGTATTTGTGTGACACGTGAAACTCAGAGTTAGATCTCTGAAGCTATGAAAGTCAGCAGTACCACAAAGGAACTGTTTAAAAAGTTGCAAAAGGGTTCTTCGAGTAAAGATATGAATGAAGCTGATCTGGATAGGACTAAGGTAAATCAGAACAGAGGGTAAAGGATGATAATGCCCATATTTTAAAACTTCTATGTGAGAACAAAGGGAGAGATGTTTACTTGGTGCAAATTTATATTTTGGGTATTGCATTTCCTAATTTCACTTGTATGATCAGTTTAGTTGAACACCTTAAGTACATGGGATCTTGAATAGGGCATGAGACTTTGTTAGTTTGTCCAGGTTAGTATGAAGCCCCAATATATCCCAGAGTAATATGGGCAATGAATAAAGACGTATTTGCAAGGTCCCCTTTGGGCACTGGGGAAAAAGGAGGAAGCATTCATTTGGAGAATTTCTGATATTCTCCAAGAGGTGGAGACAGCCAAATCAATGGGCCAAGCCCTCAATCTTGGGCTTTGCCCCTATGAAACTTATTTCTGCAAAGGGTAGGCTAAGCCTATTTAAAATTGAGCCTAGGAGTCACCTGCAGAGATCTTCTTCTGTTGCTCAGATGTGACCTCTCTCTCTGAGCCAATGTGGCAGGTAAGCTCACTGTCCTATCCCCCCTACATGGGACATGTCTCTCAGGGGTATAAATCTCCCTGGTAACATGGGACAGAAATCCTGGGATGAGCTAGGACCCAGCATCAAGGGATTAAGAAAACCTTCTTGACCAAAAGTGGGGAGAGAGAAATGAGACAAAATAAAGTGTCAGTGGCTAAGACATTCCAAACAGTTGAGAAGTTATTCTGGAGGTTATTCTTATGCATTATACAACTATCCCTTTTGGGTTTATGGTGTATTAGAGTGGCTAGAGAGAAGTACCTGAAACTGCAGAGCTGTGTTCAGTTGCCTTGTTTCTTAAAGATGATTGTATAATGAAATAGCTTTAATAATGTGACTGTGTGATTGTGGAAACATTGTGTCCGACGATTCTTTTCACTAGGGTGGACAGATGAGCAAAAAGTATGGATAAAAAAATAAACAAATAATAGGGGTCCAAAGGTTAAAATAAATTGGGTAGATGGAAATACCGGTGGTCAATGAGAGGGAGGCGTAAGGAGTATGGCATGTACGAATCTTTTCTTTTTTATTTCTTTTTCTGGAGTGATGCAAATGTTCTAAAAAACAATCATGGTGATGAATGCACAACTATGTGATGATATTGTAAGCCACTGACTGTATACCATGTATGGAATGTCTGCATGTCAAGAATGTTTGTATTTTAAGATTTATTGATAAAAATATTTTTAAAAAATCAATTGATCATAGATCTGAGAGTGTATGTCTGAACTCTCAATTCAATTCCATCGATCCATGTCTATCTTTATGCCAGTACCATGCTGTTTTGACCACTGTAGCTTTTTAATTTGCTTTAAAGTCAGGAAGCATGAGTCCTCTAATTTCATTCTTCTTTGGCAAGATGTTTTTGACCATTTGAGGCCCTTTACCTTTTGAAATAAATTTTATAATAGGCTTTTCCATTTCTGCAAAGTAGGCTTTTGGAATTTTAATTGGGATTGGATTGAATCTGTAGATCAATTTGGGTAGAATTGTCATTTATCCTTCCTATCCATGAATATGGAATGTCCTCCCATTTATTGTTTTGAAGTTTTTTGAACAGATGTCCTTTATGTCCTCTGCCAAGTTTATTCTTAGATACTTGATCGTTTAGTTGCTACTATAAAAGGATTTTTTTCTTGATTTTCCTCCTTAGGTCACTGCTAGTGTATAGAAACACTACTGATTTCAACATATTGATCTGCCACTTTGTACAAGTCCTTTACTAGCTCTAGTAGCTTCATCATAGGTTTTTTGGGACTTTCTAAATAAAGGATCACATTGTCTACAAATGGTGAAAGTTTTAATTCTTCCTTTCTGATGTAGATGCTTTTTATTTATTTTTTCTTGCCTAATTGCTCTACTAGAGCTTGCAGCTATTATTGTAGCTACAAGCTATATTATAGCTACAATTATAACTTGTAACTATTATTCAGCTATAAGGTGGGAAGAAATCCTGATGCATGCAACAACATGGATGAACCCAGAGGACATTAAGTTGAGTGAAATGAACCAGACACAAAAGGACAAATATGGTATGATATCACTAATATTAACTAAATAAAATGAGCAAACTATGGAGTTAATATTTAAAATACAGGTTACCAGAAGATAGAATGAGGACAGATAATGGGGAACTGATGCTTAATCTGTGCAATATTTTTAAATAAGAGTGATATAAATGTTTGGAAATGGACAGAGGTAATGGTAGCACATTATCACGTGTGTAAACAACAGCACTGAATTGTGTGTGTGATAAAGCTGTTGAAAGGTGGAGTTTAGAGTATGTCTCTAGAAGGAAAGCTAAAGGATAAAACAAAGGACTTGTATAACATAGTGAACCCTGTTGTGAATGATGAAGTTGGTTGATAGCCGTAATGGTCTGAAGCCTGTACAAGCCCTTGGAAAGGGTGGGGTAGCTACTCTGTCAAGCCCTGAGGACAAGCTATCCTTCTATAGCTGACTGTCAGACACTGAAATCTAATGGAGTAAGAACTCCGAAGTTTTCAGAATTGTTTGGGACTCTTGTCCCCATTTTTCCTTCCAATTTCTCCCTATGCAATGGGAATATTTATTCTATGACTATCCCTCCTTTGTATATTGGAAGTGAATAACATGTTTCATTTATTTTTCTCCAATATAGATGCCTTCCATCTTACCTAAAAAGGTGTATTTTGTGTATACTTTTTAAAAAGGCATATTTTAAAAGTATGTTTAACAAATGAATTTTACTATATCTAAAAATTTTCTCAATAAACCTATCTAAATTTTTTTAATTAAAAAAAAAAAAGAAAGAATTCAAGGAGATCCTGTGTATTCTTTACCCAGTTACCCACAATCGGTAACATCCTATAAAACTACAGTACAATAAATAGCACAACCAAGACAGTGCCATTGTCATAGTTTTTTTAAAAAAATGCAGTAAAGCAAAGCTTGGAAAACTCTATTGTCTGCATAGTGCGGGCAAGCCTAAAGGCCCTTTCTCCTCTCCAGTCACTAATTCTACATGGCATGGTAAGGTAAGTATAATTCATTTGCCTCTTCTTTCTATGTGCCCTTCCTTTACTGAGAAAGATTATATCTCTTTTTGTGACAGGGAATCTGCAACTACTGAGTAATGGAACTTAAACATGTGGAAATAATTTATTTTGTAAAGAAAGCAGAAACCTAAATACCTGTGATAAGAGGGATGCCTGTATATCAGTGGTCAATAGTGGCAGCTCAATACCACTGTGCCAGTTTGAAACTAATGTACCTAAGAAAAGCTATGTTTTAATCCTGACCCAATCTTGCAGGGGCAGCTGTTTCTTTTAATCCTGATTCAATACAGTAAGGTGGAAACTTTTGATTAGATTATATCCACAAGAGATTTGCCATACCCAATTATGGGTATGACCTTTTGATTAGATGGAGATGTGATTCCACCCACTTGAGATGGGTCTTGATTAGTTTATTAGATTCCTTTAAAAGGGGAAACATTTTGGAGAAAGCTCAGAGCAGATGCAAATGCTTGGAAAACAGGTGCGTCAGAGCTGACAGAGATGCAGATGTTTGGAGATGCTTGGAGAGCCGACAGCGAGGGCAGATGCTTAGGTAGCAGAGCCCAGAAGATGATGCTGACAGAGATGCAGATGTTTGGAGATGCTTGGAGAGCCGACAGCGAGGGCAGATGCTTAGGTACAGGCAGAGCCCAGAAGATGATGCCATATGCCTTCCCATGAGATGCAAAACAAGCCAGAACCTATAGCTGTGTCCAGGAGAAACTAAGTGAAGATCCACAGATATTTAGAGAGGACCCCCCCCGGCATCAGAAACTAGAAGCAATGAAACCAGGAACAAGGACCAGCAGATGTCAGCCACGTGCCTTCCCAGCTGACAGAGGTGTTTTGGATGGCATCAGCCTTTCTTGAGTGAAGGTAACTTCTTGTCAGTGTCTTAATGTGGACATTTTCACAGCCTTAGAACTGGAAACTTGTAACATAATAAATTCCCTTTATAAAAACAGTTCCATTTCTGATATATTGCATTCCAGCAGATTTAGCAAACTAATACAACCACCCTGAGGGGCTATTTTGAAATTTGTGGGGAATTTTAGGTTGTTACAATAATGAGCAAGGAGCCAGGGATATTACTCAACATGATACTCAAATAGCATAATTCTGCATAATAAATAAGTCATCCAATACAACTACGAATGTTGCACTGGACATTTATAAGGAGAGAATAAACCTATTTATAATTTCCTGAGTCTACCTAATTCCACTTTTCATATAACCATTAAGTATTTCCATAGTTTAAAAATATACTGGATTTTCCAGGACTATAGCTATAGTACTAAACAAGAGAATATTGTTGTACTTGGTTCTGTCAAACTTTTACCAAGGGTTGGTCACTATTTTGGAAAACCCATTCCCGTAACGCCACATTTTTTATGGTATTTCATTGCCAAAACAACAGACTCATGTAGCTGTCACATTTACAATGTGACACAGTTACAATTATTCTACCTATATACAAATGTACTTATCTACGGATTTCATTTCAGTATGATGAAGTAAATGTTAAAAAATAATTATAAAAAGGGGGCAGTGAATTTGATAGAATTGAGTACCAATGTTTTAATGGAGCTAGCCCCTTTTCTGGAAAATTAATTTACTGAATTATAAACTATTACATGTATATATGCTTTTACGTTCATTTTCATACATTTGTTCTTGTAACCAGACACACAGCTTTTTTTTTTTTTTAAAGAGAGAGGGAGGAAGGGAAGGAAAGACAGAGAGAAGGAAGGAAGGATGGAAGGAAGGGAAACATCTTTAAACATTTTCTTGTTTTATTATATTGTTTGTTTGTTTTTTACATGGGCTGGGGCCGGGAATCGAACCGAGGTCCTCCGGCATGGCAGGCAAGCACTCTTGCCCGCTGAGCCACCGCAGCCCGCCCCGACACACAGCTTTTTGAGAGAAAGTACATGATCCTTAGCTCCTTACACAGGGGAGGTACCCAATAAATTGCTGTTGCATTAAAGAAATGGTTGTCAGATTAAAATACAGACTAGGCTTAACAGAAGTATAAGAATAACATCTCGTTGGGTTAATTTCTTTTTTCCATTAATTAATAAAAAAAAAAAAGAAGAATAACATCTCTCCCAAAGTGAGTGATACTGGGAAAACCTATACAGAATTAGGTATATTAGAACTGAGTCTAAAAGGGTGAATAGAAATTTGACCAACTGTGGTGGTTTGAAGCTGTATGTACCCCCAGAAACACATGTTCTTAAATCTAATCCATTCCTGTGGGTGTAAACTCATTGTAAGTAGGATCTTTTGATGAGGCTAATTCAGTTAAGGTGTAATGCACCTCAGTTAGGATGGGTCTTAATCCTGCTACTGGAGTCCTTTATAAATAGAATGAATTCAGACAGGAGAAAGAAAAACCATGAAAGCAAAAAGATGAAATCAGCAAAACACAGAACAAAAAGGAGAGACCAGGAGAGGCCTCCACATGCCTTGTCATGTGACAAAGGAGCCAAGTATTGCTGGCAGCCATAATCTTGGGAAGAAAGCATCACCTTCTGATGTTGCCTCAATTTGGGCTTTTTCCAAGCCTCAAACCATGAGTGAATAAATTCCCACTGTTTAAGCTGAACCATTTCATGCTGTTTGGTTTGAGCAGCCTAGGAAACTAAAATACCACTTGAGAAAAGAAAGAAGGGCATCCCAGAGTTTGGCATAACTTAGATGAAAAAAATGATGACATAAAAAACAGTAGGGGATATATGGAAGATGGGCTAGTGGAGTAAATTTTGGCTTGCAAATATTTTATTCGTTCTTCAAAGTTAATGGTTACATGGTGAATTCTTTAGGGCCAGGATATTTCTACTCTCAAAGTAGTTTTCTATGGATTTATTCTCTTTCTTTAAGAAAGAACTTTCAATAGTATTTATTTTACTAGATTCAAAGTAAAAGCATCAATATCACTTAAAAAAGAACCATAAAAAACCACCTTTAAGAAGGTGTTTCTTTGGAAAGTTATTAATGGTAAGTGGGGTGTATCACCTTTAGTTAATTTACTCTGCTTACACATACATAAGAGACACAGAAGTTCATCTGTCTGAAATATGGTTAGTTCTCCACTGAAAACTATTATTATGACAATTCCATAAGAAAAAAATATGTGAAAAAATCCTGTTAGACTTAGGTAGAGGACGTTAAACATCCAGTTTATATAACACTGCTGTCAACAAGAGAACTCAACTTGGAAGTTTGTTTAATAAAAGAGATCTTCCTCTGTAAGACGCAAAAGACCAAATCTGCCCAATGTTAAAAATTAAATCCCAGTTGTTTAATTATTGTCATACTCTAACCTTTTTTTTCCTCCAGAAACTCTTATTTTCTCTAGAACAATAAAACACTTTTAGAGTTCCTCTAGGTATTCTGAAGGCAATTTATATGCACACTTCACTCAAGAGAAAATCCCCAGGGTGGGCAACAGTGGCTCAGTGGCAGAGTTCTCGCCTGCTGTGCCAGAGACCCAGGTTCGATTCCTGGAGCTTGCCCATGTCAAAAAAAAAAAAAAAGAGAGAGAGAAGAGAAAATCCCTGAAGGTATGATTTAGCCCATGATTTCAATAATTTTTAAATCCATTTTCCATTTTTCACTAGATTATTTAGCAAGAAATGACCATAAATTTGTGAATATTTCTTTTCCTTCCAAATTTTGCAAATTTTTCTTTTCTTTGCAAACTGCCAAAAGCAATAGGGTATGAAAAGCAATATTTTTCATTGTGTGCTACAATCATTATACAATAAAGATTAAAATTACCAGGTGGCAAAAACTAAGTTTAGGGGAGTTTATTCTAAAATACTGTCAATCGAAAAACACCAATTACAGCTTACAGATTTTTAGAGCAAATGTCTATAATTTTTATTTATTTAAAACAATGACTAATTAAACATCATTAAAACGGTACTTTGTTTTCACTTTTTTATTACAGCTTTATATTCAAGGCCAGGACTAGCTGATACCAAATACCTATTTGTAAACCTCTGACATGAAGAATTTTATTGGGAGGGGAAATAAAACAGACTGTTTGCTGTGCATTTTTTTTTTTGAGGGGGTGGGGAGGATGGGGGAGTGCATGGTCTGGGAATCGACACCGGGTCTCCTGCATGGAAGGCAAGTATTCTACACTGAACCACCTGTTGTTTTAAACAGTATGAAAAGTGTTACATTAATCAGCATGATAGAATTGTCTACTTGATCTCAAAGACAGCTGTAAAAGCAGTTCCTCCTTCAGAGCAGAAACCGGAATGTGTTAAATAATCTAGCAAATAATAATTTCATGGGTTTGACACAGTTATCCAGAAATGGGAGTGGGTGGGGGGGTGGGGGGCACAGAAGAAGTAGAAACATTCCAGGTATATGAGAACCATTGTTCTCCCATTTCCCTTGTCAGATAGAAAACTTACATAACTAATCACTGGTGCTAATAATTAAGTGCTCGTAAATATACCAGATGCTTCACATTTATCTCAATTAACCTTCCACACAAACCCCGTATGCACAAATGAAAAGAAGTTTTAAGTTAATTTTGCACAAGATCGTCTACCTAGTTAAGCTTGGGTTCAAATACAGGTAGTTTTTCAAAGCTTAAAACACTTTCTGACCACTCAATTCATTCTGATATAATCATATACTATCTCAAATCACTGTATATTTTGCCCAAGAGCTGTCTATAAATTCTTTAAAAAACAGGACTATAAATCCTAGCCCAGTTCACAGTCTTTGCTCCATACACAATTGCTTAACTACATCATTTACCATTTGGGGAGAACATCTATTATTTTTAACACTGAGTTCTTATCAGCAAAGGTAAATTAGTCTTTAGGGGTCAGATTACTGAAAATAAAAGTTGTGTCAGTGGAACAGGGAGGGAATTTTTCTCCCTTCAAAATGGAGGATTTTCAGTTCAACACAAACATTTCTTAAATAATAGAGTTTTATATTTTATTCATATTACTCATTACTCAGAAATAACGCTGTGGAGAACCAGATAACGTTGTTCAAAGGCTGAGTTCGTTTGTTCTGGACAGGTGGCCAGTCTGCCACTCTGTATCAGCAGCCCAAACCCATCCACAATAGCCCTAAAGACGATTATGCAAATGACAGCCAACCCAGCCATTTTCCCAGGAATAGGAGAAGGGCTCCTAGAAGAAGTTATAATTGTTCCTAATCACAAGGAAAAACAAGTAAGAGTTTTATTGTGGAGGCTGAGTGTTTTCAATAAAGGCACTTCATATATGTGAGATATGCAAACATGTACACCTGTGCACACCCACACATATACACGTATATATCATACACAGTTTATTCCACCTTCTTCCTTAAGCTCTCCTTCCTGAGCAGCTCTGCCTTCTTAACAAGACTCATTTGTTATGCCAGGAAATGCTATAAAATCCTTTTGTCCTAAATTTATTTAAAAGGGATTTTCTTCAAATGCTTAGAAAAACAGATTATTATATTTTTCATAAATGTCAAATTATTTTAAAATAAGATATTATCAATTTTAATGTTTAATTAAATATGGATGCACTGTTCAGAAATGGATAGCATAATACTATCTGATGGTAGCACAATATACTAAGTACAGTAAGCAAAGCTGAGTGTGAATATGGTTGAGGTAGGAGGGGTGGAGAATGGTACGACACCAGTAGGAAAGATAGGATAATGACTGGGATTATATAACTTAGCAAAGCCTAGAGTGGGCAATGATGGTGATTAAATGTCCAAATATAAGAATGTTCCTACATCAGGGAAAATAAATGAATGTCAACATTGCAAGGTGTTGAAAATGCGGCGGTATATGGAAAAAATAACAATCATTGCAAACTACGGTCTATAGTTAACAGAAACATTATAATATGCTTCCATTGAATGTAACAAAGGCAATATGCCATAAAGCGAAAATGTCAATAAGCAAGGGTTGGGGTGGGGACAGGGTGGATTATGGGAGAGCGGAATACGGTTAGGTGTATACTTGGAGGAACTCAGAGTGGGACACAAATGGACAGTTGCACACTGGTGTTTATGGCCGCAGTGTTCCTGATTTGCAATGGATGGAAGGTGACCTAAGGGTACACTGAGGAATGGAAGGGGGAACTGTGGTGTATACATCAATGTAAATTTGAGCAGCTGCAAGAAGGAATGAAGTTGCGAGGCATGCAACTAGATGAATGAACACTGAGGATAGTATGTTGAGTGAAATAAGCTAGAAATGAAAAGACAAATATTGTAATGCCTTACTATATGGACTCACTATAGAATGTGCTAACTCTGAGAACTGAATTTGAGAGCACTGGCTATCAGGTGAAGGCCTATTGTAAAGGTTCCTAGATTGTAAACTCTTACAGCAGTCACATCTATTTCAGAGTGGTAACATTATTTCTAAATTCTGACATGTTGAACTCTTTGTGTATAACCTGGTTGTTCCCTGGAACTTTGGGTATCTGGGTGATACCTGAGATGCAGAGATAGAGTTCCTCAGCTATGAAAGTATGGTTAGATGGTGTTATTCTAGAATGCTTTCTTTCCAGATAATGGATTAAGAAGCTAATAAAAAATGATGCCGGGGGATGCACAGTTGTTTCAATGATAGAATGCTTGCCTTCCATGTGGGAGACCCAGGTTCGATTCCTGGACCAGGCACCCCAAAAAAAAAAAATGGTGCCAGGTACCATAACAGTAACAGAACTTACTGTTTTCTGGGACTTTTATTCTTTATTTCTTGGCTTTTTTTTTAATGGAGTGTTCTGGATATCTCTATAATTTTGTTCAGATGACTGCAGAACCTGGAAAAACTGTTGCTGCTACTCATGGATAACATACTGCTAATGGCCTTTTTATATAAATACACACACACACACACACACACATAAAATTTGAATTTTTGGAAACTTTAGCTGTGCTGGGGAAAAAGTATCCCCAGTTGTACCATATGAGTTGGTATTGTACAGAAATTAACAGCCATATTGGTCTAGAAACATTAAACTTAAGTTTTTTCCATTTGTACAGGGTAATGCATGGTATTAAACATGTAAGGTCTTATCTAGATGGGTTTGATTACAGAAACTAAAAGTACTCTCTAAATAACGGGGGAAAAAAAGAATGGATATATTGCTGTGTTTGTAGGCTTGGTGGTGAAGAACTTAAGATAACTGGTGCTGGATAGAGGAGCCTTATTTTTTTAATATGGCAGCTTGCTGTTTTTGTAACATGGTCATTGAGCTGAACACCCTCAAAGTACATTGACTGAACTCCCCTGCTTCCTAGATGAGTGAGCAGATGATTAAATATTGATGTCAGCAACCATGAATTATCTCCAAATGAGCTACTGCTTCTGCTAGAAATGACGCTGTGTTTTGGTTGTGGCCCAATGCTTTGAACTGCTACTTGGCCTATCCTTTCTTCCATGGAGAGTTCACCATACACACATGACAGGTTTGGCAAAATACTAGTTAGGTTAAGTCCTGCTTGCCTCCACTCCATCATCTTTGTATGAATCAAGCATTTTCTCCTTTGAGTTTGTTTTTAAATAGTTTTTAGCTGATGTCCAGAATAGGCAAATCCACAGAAACAGATCAGTGATTGCCAGGGGCTAGGGAGAAAAGAGCATGGTGAATAACTATTAATGGGTACAGGGCTTCTTGTTCTGTGATAAAAAATATTTAAAATTAGTGTGATGGTTTAACAACTCTGTGAATATTCTATCAACTACTGAATTATACATTCAAAGCAGTGAATTTCATGATATATTAATTACATCTCAATAAATCTGAAATTAAATAAACATGCACATATTCTCTACCCCCCTATGGGGAAATATTATACTTTCCCATCCCAATGCCACCAGTCTTGGCCATGTGACTTGCTTTGGTCAATGAAATATGAGTAGAAATGATGTATTCTTCTTTCAAGAAGCAGCATTAAGAATTAGGACATACATGGTTTGCCATGTTTTCTTTTCCATTCACAGATATTCCAGGTAGATGCTACTCCATCATACCAGGTCCCTGAATGAAGATGATATAGCAAAATTGTGTGGCTGAGCTATAGCCACTCCACAATGGATTAATAAAATGAATAATAAACAAATTTTTGTTTTTATCAGTCACTGAGAATTAGGTTTAGATAAAAACAAAAAAAAAAAATCTATATCTCTAGCCACTACCTTTCTTCTGAACTCTAGACCTGAACCTCCAATGCCTTCTAGTCTTTTTAACCTGGGGATCATTTTAACACCTTAAACTTAATGAATTTGTTGGCGGAACATAAGTTACATCATAGTAGCAAACAAACCTAAAATATCCAAGAATATGCACACCCTACTTTATATACTTCAACACAACTCTCTGTACTTAACCAATATTATACCTAAAGTCAATAACTGAGATACAAGGGAAAATGACAGAACTTCTACCCATACTTAGCTTTCAAAATTAGACATCAAGCTTCGCTATTATAAAAATGGATCAATACTGGGGGCTCCTCTCAGAAGAGTAAGGTGTCAGGTATAGATGTAGGCATGAGTTAGCCTGAGGGAAAAGAGACTAGGAGATTGGAAGGTTCCATAATTTATTTACTTTTTATTGTTATTATTTTTATTTTCAAGTTATTCCAAAACACAGCAGCTTATGTGTACATAGTTAAGTAGATTTATGGGTTCTATTTTATAATTTTAATTATACTACTCTCACAAAATGGACAAGAAGCTTCAAAGGCTTCCTATAAAGGGACCTCAGATTGAAGATAACACTTATAAAGCAAGCAAAAGTGAACAAGAAGATGACAGTGCTGACATTTCTCCTATTCCTAGTACTTGTCCTTTTACAGCCACTCTATGAGGTAAAGCAATAATGAGCTAGTCAGTTTAAGAAATCAGTCTCAAAATTTGAAAATTATCAAGAATATCCAAAATAAGGATTTATAGCTACGATCATAGATACAGAGCCTTACCTAAGGTATATATATTATGATAATATGAAACCATAACAATTAGAAAGATATTTTTACATTTTTTGTTTTTATTCTTTCATTTTCTATTTTATGCATGCTTTTAATATGCATAATATAATTTGGGGGTGGCCCATTTTAAAAGTTTAGAAATCACTCTCTTGATTACTATATCTAACCTTTTATTCTGTGTCAGACTCATGATCTACTTCTCCAAGGTTCTTAGCACTACACGGCAGAGTGGGGTCCTTAGTAATATATTTTAAATGAATGAATACCCTTCCAGAAGTCAACCACAAACAGTAGGATTGGGTCAGGAACATAAAAGTTAAACAAATAGGTTAACTAGAGTAGTGGCTTCAAATAAGTTAAGAGGCTAAGCAGAAAAAAACTGGGCAAAAGTCTATACAAAGGAAAACAACTAATACAGATTTCCTCCACAATTTTCACAATGATTAATTCATCACCAGAATGGCTAAAATTAAGAAGACTGAAAACAGCAAGAGTTGGTAAAGATATGGAACAATTGGAAACCCTATACACTATTGGAATGTGCACAAATCAGAAAATTTAGAAAAACTGCCTGGCCATATTTTAGTTTGCTAAAGAGGCTGGAAGGCAATATATCAGAAATGGAATGGCTTCTAAAAAGGGAGTTTATTAAGTTGCAAGTTTACAGTTCTAAGGCTATAAAAATGTCCAAACTAAGGCATCCAGGGAAAGGTATCTTGATTCAAGAAAGGCCAATTGGCCTGGAACACCTTTGTCAGCTGGGAGGGCACATGGTAAGTTGCTAGCTTTCTCTCCAGCTTCTGGTTTCAAAGGACTTCTCCAGGGACATTTTCCTTTTGTGTCTCTAAAGTCTCTGGGTATGTGGGCTCTGAAGCTTTTCCCAAAATAGTTCCCTCTGAAAGGAGCACAGTAAATGACCTACCTTAAATGGGTGGAGACACATCTCTATGGAAACCACCTAATCAAAAGGTCCTATCCACAACTGGGTAAGTCACATCTCCATGGAAACAACTTAGGCAAAAAGATCCCACCAATGGTGGCAGAGTTCTCGCCTGCCATACCGGAGACCCGGGTTCAATTTCCGGTGCCTGCTCATGCAAAAAAAAAAAGATCCCAACAAGCAATATTGAATCAGGATTAAATAACATGGCTTTTCTGGGGTACACAGCAGTTTCAAACCAGCTCAGGCCATATCTACTAAAGGTAAAATGATGCAAATCCTATGGTCTA